>NC_058192.1:41196441-41442133 GCF_907165205.1 Coccinella septempunctata | reverse complement strand
TTCTTTTTTTTTTTTTTTTTTTTTTTTTTTTTTTTGTGCCCTAGAGGTAGGGGGAAACCGATACCGGCTTCTCCACAGCGGGCGGTTCAATGCTGCGGATTCGTGTGGGGCTCTCACCCACCAAAACCCCCTCCTCCACACTAAAGTCGGAATCCCAAGGACGCCGATTCCGACTAAAGTGCGTGGTTGATTTGGGCACTAACCGGTTCACCAAGGCGATTGGTATTTCACGGTATAGTGCCATTGAAGCAACTCACTCCTTACCTACTTGGATGTTGGGGATGTAGGGGAAGCTCGCACCTCAATTATCGGTCTCACAGTCGGTCTGCCCTCGTGGAGGGCTTGTGACTGGCTCGACCTCCGTTCCGTGTTTCCCCCTAGCCTTGATTACGGAACTCCAGCATGTAGGGGTAGATCCTCGGAAGGTCTTGGCTAGGCTCACTTTCGGTGGTCTACAGAACTACATCCTAGGCGAGCCGTTATAGCCCTGGTCCCTCGGGAGATTACACAGTGAGGTTGCGGTGTCTGCCAGACATTAACGTTACTCCTTGGGTCTCCTCTGAATCCGGGATTCTTGAGGGCCAAGTGAGTCATAGTCTCTCTGACGTAACTACGATCTGTGCCCCTTGGATCTATGCCAAGCCCATGGTTCCGAGGGGGGAAAGTGAGGCGTACTCCTTGCGTCCGCGCTCGGATTCCCGGCGGGGGGTAGGCAAGTCGTAGTTACTCATGGTCGAAGCCCTAACGTTACTCCCTGGGTCTACTCAGAGTCCTTAGTCTCCGAGGGCCAGGTAAGTCATAGTTGCTTCTTACAGGTGGTACTAACATTACTCCTTGGGTCTACCCCTCGTGCGTAGACTAGGGGGCCAAGATAGTCATAGTTTACCACACCACTTGCTCCTGCTAATCTCCCGAAGCCTTTGCTTGCTAGCTCTGTCTCCGGCGGATTCAACGCCTAGACTTTAGCCCTTGGATTGGAAGGAATGTGGGTTCGGGATATTGTGGTGTGAAGTACTAACGTTACTCCTTGGGTCTGCCCAGAGTCCGTGGATTCGGGGGGCCAATAGAGTCATAGTTACATCTCACCCGACTTGGTCCGAAGTACTAACGTTGCTCTTTGGGTCTACCCCGAGTCCGTGGATTCGGGGGGCCAATAGAGTCATAGTTACTTCTGTCATGTGGTACTAACGTTACTACTTGGGTCTACCCCTTATCTGTAGATTAGGGGGGCCAAGGCAGCCATAGTTGACCACGCCGCTTCCTTATGCGAACCGTCCGAAGCCGGAAGGAATTCAGGTTCGGGGTTTGTGGTTTGGAGCACTAACATTGCTCCTTGGGTCTACCCGGAGTCCGCAGACTTCAGGGGCCAAGTAAACCATAGTTACTCCTCACCCAATTTCGACTTGGTGGGAAGCCCTAACATTTCACTTTGGGTCTACCCCGAATCCATAGATTCGAGGGGCCAGCAGTGTCATAGTTGCTTCCCATTGGTCATTCCTGTTCTTCTCTCTGGCTTGAGGTCCTCTTCTAAGTTTCCCCTCTGTCGTTTTCGTTGTTTCCTGTTACGTATAAACTCTTATAGTGGGGAACGCATAAGGAAATACAACAGTGAAGTACTAACATTACTCTTTGGGTCTGCCCCGAGTCCATGCATTCATGAGCTCTGGGAGCCAAAAAGTCATAGTTACTTCCTGTTGTTGTTGGTCATTCTTGGTTTTCATTGCTCCCCTCAAAACGAGTCTTGAGATTCCTCGCAACTACTTAAGCCCGTGCACCACGACAAGGTGATGACCATCGCACGGGAACCTAACCTAACCTAACCTAACCTAACCTAACCTAACCTAACCTAACCTAACCTAACCTAACCTAACCTAACCTAACCTAACCTAACCTAACCTAACCTAACCTAACCTAACCTAACCTAACCTAACCTAACCTAACCTAACCTAACCTAACCTAACCTAACCTAACCTAACCTAACCTAACCTAACCTAACCTAACCTAACCTAACCTAACCTAACCTAACCTAACCTAACCTAACCTAACCTAACCTAACCTAACCTAACCTACAATTTTTCAGATATTTGACACTGTTTAGCAAAAAATCGAATTTATTGTTTTTCCATTTTTCATTTTCGAGTTGAATTCGAAGAGCTCTCTGGAGTGCAATTCTCTATGGAATCATCAACTGTTTGGTTTGGTGGAATCAACAAAGTAAGTATTGTACACTCCATATCCTAAGACAGTAGTAGGACACTCTGATTTTTAGGCAGAGGAGCAAATAGGTCCTTTTAGGGGGGTCTAACCCCTTGCTCATTTTTGACCAAAAAAATCGAGATTTTCAAAATTGAGTTTGTCTGCTAGGATGGAAGCCTTATCAACGCTGATTACAAAACCGTAAATCCTGAATGCATCAGACGAAAATAACAGGAGATATCGCAGATTGAAATTTGCGATTTTTGAAAATTGCCATTTCCAAAATGAAAATCTAAACGGAGGGAGATAGGCTTTCGAGAATGCTTGCAATAGATTCAGCTTTTTCGAGAACCCATATCTTCATAATAATTTTTCAGATATTTGACACTGTTTAGCAAAAAATCGAATTTATTGTTTTTCCATTTTTCATTTTCGAGTTGAATTCGAAGAGCTCTCTGGAGTGCAATTCTCTATGGAATCATCAACTGTTTAGTTTGATGGAATCAACAAAGTAAGTATTGTACACTCCATATCCTACGACAGTAGTAGGACACTATGATTTTCAGGCAGAGGAGCCAATAAGTCATTTTAGGGGGGTCTAACCCCTTGCTCATTATTGACCAGAAAAATCGAGATTTTCAAAATTGAGTTTGTCTGCTAGGATGGAAGCCTTATCAACGCTGATTACAAAACCGTAAATCCTGAATGCATCAGACGAAAATAACAGGAGATATCGCAGATTGAAATTTGCGATTTTTGAAAATTGCCATTTCCAAAATGAAAATCTAAACGGAGGGAGATAGGCTTTCGAGAATGCTTGCAATAGATTCAGCTTTTTCGAGAACCCATATTTTCATGAGAATTTTTCAGATATTTGACACTGTTCAGCAAAAAATCGAATTTATTGTTTTTCCATTTTTCATTTTCGAGTTGAATTCGAAGAGCTCTCTGGAGTGCAATTCTCTATGGAATCATCAACTGTTTAGTTTGATGGAATCAACAAAGTAAGTATTGTACACTCCATATCCTAAGAAAGTAGTAGGACACTCTGATTTTTAGGCAGAGGAGAAAATGGGTCATTTTAGGGGGTTCTAACCCCTTGCTCATTTTTGACCAAAAAAATCGAGATTTTCAAAATTGAGTTTGTGTGCTAGGAAGGAAGCCTTCTCAACGCTGATTACAAAACCGTCAATCCCGAATGCATCAGACGAAAATAACAGGAGATATCGCAGATTGAAATTTGCGATTTTTGAAAATTGCCATTTCCAAGATGAAAATCTAAACGGAGGGAGATAGGCTCTCGAGAATGCTTGCAATAGATTCAACTTTTTCGAGAACCCATATTTTCATAACAATTTTTCAGATATTTGACACTGTTTAGCAAAAAATCGATTTTTTTTTTTCATTTTTCATTTTCGAGTTAAATTCGAAGAGCTCTCTGGAGGCTGATTACAAAACCGTAAATCCTGAATGCATCAGACGAAAATAACAGGAGATATCGCAGATTGAAATTTGCGATTTTTGAAAATTGCCATTTCCAAGATGAAAATCTACACGGAGGGAGATAGGCTTTCGAGAATGCTTGCAATAGATTCAGCTTTTTCGAGAACCCATATTTTCATAACAATTTTTCAGATATTTGACACTGTTTAGCAAAAAATCGAATTTATTTTTTTTTCCATTTTTCATTTTCGAGTTGAATTCGAAGAGCTCTCTGGAGTGCAATTCTCTATGGAATCATCAACTGTTCAGTTTGGTGGAATCAACAAAGTAAGTATTGTACACTCAATATCCTAAGACAGTAGTAGGACATCCTGATTTTTAGGCAGAGGAGCAAATAGGTCATTTTAGGGAGGTCTAACCCCTTGCTTATTTTTGACCAAAAAAATCGAGATTTTCAAAATTGAGTTTGTGTGCTAGGATGGAAGCCTTTACAACGCTGATTACAAAACCGTAAATCATAAATGCATCAGACGAAAATAACAGGAGATATCGCAGATTGAAATTTGCGATTTTTGAAAATTGCCATTTCCAAATTCAAAATCTAAACAGAGGGAGATAGGCTCTCGAGAATGCTTGCAATAGATTCAGCTTTTTCGAGAACACATATTTTCATAATAATTCTTCAGATATTTGACACTGTTTAGCAAAAAATCGAATTTATTGTTTTTCCATTTTTCATTTTCGAGTTGAATTCGAAGAGCTCTCTGGAGTGCAATTCTCTATGGAATCATCAACTGTTTAGTTTGATGGAATCAACAAAGTAAGTATTGTACACTCCATATCCTAAGATAGTATTAGAACACTCTGATTTTTAGGCAGAGGAGAAAATGGGTCATTTTAGGGGGGTCTAAGCTCTTGCTCATTTTTGACCAAAAAAATCGAGATTTTCAAAATTGAGTTTGTGTGCTAGGAAGGAAGCCTTATCAACGCTGATTACAAAACCGTAAATCCCGAATGCATCAGACGAAAATAACAGGAGATATCGCAGATTGAAATTTGCGATTTTTGAAAATTGCCATTTCCAAGATGAAAATCTAAACGGAGGGAGATAGGCTTTCGAGAATGCTTGCAATAGATTCAACTTTTTCGAGAACCCATATTTTCATAACAATTTTTCAGATATTCGACACTGTTTAGCAAAAAATCGAATTTTTTTTCCATTTTTCATTTTCGAGTTGAATTCGAAGAGCTCTCTGGAGGCTGATTACAAAACCGTAAATCCAGAATGCATCAGACAAAAATAACAGGAGATATCGCAGATTGAAATTTGCGATTTTTGAAAATTGCCATTTCCAAGATGAAAATCTACACGGAGGGAGATAGGCTTTCGAGAATGCTTGCAATAGATTCAGCTTTTTCGAGCACCCATATTTTCATAACAATTTTTCAGATATTTGACACTGTTTAGCAAAAAATCGATTTTTTTTTCCATTTTTCATTTTCGAGTTGAATTCGAAGAGCTCTCTGGAGGCTGATTACAAAACCGTAAATCCCGAACAGTTACAACAAAGTAAGTATTGTACACTCCATATCCTAAGACAGTAGTAGGACACCCTGATTTTTAGGCAGAGGAGCAAATAGGTCATTTTAGGGGGGTCTAACCCCTTGCTTATTTTTGACCAAAAAAATCGAGATTTTCAAAATTGAGTTTGTGTGCTTGGATGGAAGCCTTTACAACGCTGATTACAAAACCTTAAATCCCGAATGCATCAGACGAAAATAACAGGAGATATCGCAGATTGAAATTTGCGATTTTTGAAAATTGCCATTTCCAAATTGCAAATCTGAACAGAGGGAGATAGGCTCTCGAGAACGCTTGCAATAGATTCAGCTTTTTCGAGAACCCATATTTTCATAATAATTTTTCAGATATTTGACACTGTTTAGCAAAAAATCGAATTTATTGTTTTTCCATTTTTCATTTTCGCTTTGAATTCGAAGAGCTCTCTGGAGTGCAATTCTCTATGGAATAATCAACTGTTCAGTTTGGTGGAATAAGTCATACGGGCGAGTACAGTGAATCACCACCTGTCAGATCATCAAGCCCAAAGATTAGAAATACAGATGACGGAATCCCCCGAAAAAGTAAAATATGAATATACTCACATAATAAATGAGAACAGTACCTGCCAGTTCCGGGAGCGTATTAAGAAAATCAATTGGGGGTTCATCAAAGATGTATCGGCTCCGTTATCATACCGAGGTTTTCATGAAGTGGTAACTGAGGCTTTCAACCAATGCTTCCCAATAAAAAGGGTGAGGATAAGAAGAGTGCCACCAAAGAAATATTGGAATGAACCAGAGATCATGGACTTAAAGAAAAAAGAAGATGCAGCGCACACGATGTTTTCAGTTAAATGAAATGAACACACAGAAAATTTATACAAAAATTTGAAACATCAACTGAAGAGTCTGATCGAGGAAACAGTGAAAACAAAGAATGCTCAGATGATAAATGAGTCTGATGATAAAAATCGTGCCATTTGGAAAGTCATCAATTCGAAACTGAGAGGAGGTAAAAGAACAAAAAACAACATAATGTTATCAGAGGAGGACTTCAATGTATTTTTTTCAACAATAGCGGAAAAGCTGTGTGGACAAAACAGCGACCTTGAACGAAGTGCCATCATGGTGAGGAAGAAGTCTATTAGAAATCCAAGCTCATTCTTCCTAACTCCAACAACACCAGAGGAGGTCAAGAGGGCTGTATCAGAAATGAAGAAGAAATCAACAAAAGATATTTATGGCTTCTCAGTAAGCTTGCTAAAGGAAGTAATTGAATACTTGGCAGATCCTCTATCAGAAATTATTAATGCTTGATTTCAAGAGGGGTATTTCCCGGATGAGCTGAAGCTGGCAAGAGTTATACCAGTCCATAAAAAAGGAGATCATGAACAGTTCGACAATTTTAGACCTATATCCATTCTTCCTGCCATGTCAAAGATATTTGAGTCCCTTATAAAACGAAGGTTGGTCTCTTTCTTGGAGGGCAGTTCGCTGCTGAGTGATCGCCAGCATGGTTTCAGGAGAGGTAGATCAACTATATCAGCTCTTTTACAGATGATGGAGTTTATCCTGCAGACATTGGATGAATCAGGGGAAGCCTTGCTTACTGTTATGGATCTTACGAAGGCTTTCGACTGCGTCAACCATGAGATCCTCTTATCTAAGATAGACTACTTAGGCATCAGAGGTCCACCTTTCGAATTGCTGAAATCATATTTGCTGAGTAGATACCAGATCGTAGACATTGATGGAAAAAAATCTTCCAAGAGAAGCATCACGACCGGGGTGCCACAGGGGTCTATACTTGGTGGAGATTTGACTTGGACTGAGCATGTGAATGGGTTATGTAAGAGACTCTCCACATCATTATTCGCCATTCGACAGATAAAGAATATTCTCACAGAGAGAGAGGCACTTCTCACCTATTACGCTCAGTTCCATGGTAAAATGACATACGGGATCATACTCTGGGGAGCGTCGTCGGATGCTATGAAGGTTTTCCTTAAACAAAAGAAGGCGATGCGGTTGTTGGCCGGGGTGGATCAGGTGAGCAGTTGTAGACCCCTATTCAAGAAGTACAAAGTTCTCACTGTTCCGTGCTGCTACATGCTTGAGTGTCTTCTCCACGTACATTTGGGGAAGGAGGAACTCCCCAGGCACTCGAGTGTACATGATCACAACACCCGAAATAGAAATAAAATTCTGACTCCCATCCACCGCATAAAAAGAACACAAAATATGTACGTTTTTAATGGTAAAAAGATGTACAATAGACTTCCTGATCACGTGATTTCCCTTCGTGGAGTAGCCTTCAAAAGGGTTGTGAAGAGTCTGCTTCTAGAAGGCGCCTTTTATTCCATTGATGAATTTATGAATCACCAGTTCTAGTTCTCGATAGTTTCGTATTTTAATGTATGTGAATAATTTACTTATGTGTGAATGATAATGTTGTTATGGTGCCTAAACAGTTAAGATATTTTATATTATATAGATTTTTATTGACTCACCCTGTAAATTTTTGAGGGAAATAAAAGAGTATGAGTATGAGTATGAGTATTTTAGGGGGGTCTAACCCCTTTCTCATTTTTGACCGAAAAAATCGAGATTTTCAAAATTGAGTTTGTGTGCTAGGATGGAAGCCTCATCAACGCTGATTACAAAACTGTAAATCCCGAATGCATCACACGAAAATAACAGGAGATATCGCAGATTGAAATTTGCGATTTTTGAAAATTGCCATTTCCAAAATGAAAACCTAAACAGAGGGAGATAGGCTTTCGAGAATGCTTGCAATAGATTCAGCTTTTTCGAGAACCCATATTTTCATAACATATTTTCAGATATTTGACACTGTTTAGCAAAAAATCGAATTTGTTGTTTTTTCATTTTACATTTTCGTGTTGAATTCCAAGAGCTCCCTGGAGTGCAATTCTCTATGGAATCATCAACTGTTTAGTTTGGTGGAATCAACAAAGTTAGTATTGTACACTCCATATCCTAAGACAGTAGTAGGACACCCTGATTTTTAGGCAGAGGAGCAAATAGGTCATTTTAGGGGGGACTAAATCCTTGCTCATTTTTAACCAAAAAAAATTGAGATTTTCGAAATTGAGTTTTTGAGCTAGGCTGAAAGCCTTATCAACGCTGATTACAAAACCGTAAATCCCAAATGGATCAGACGAAAATAACAGGAGCTATCGCAGATTCAAATTTGCGATTTTTGGAAAATGCCATTTCCAAAATGAAAATCTAAACGGAGGGAGATAGGCTTTCAGGAATGCTTGCAATAGATTCAGCGTATTCGAGAACCCATATCTTCATAATAATTCCTGAGATGTTGGACAGTGTTCAGGAAAAAATCGAATTTATTGTTTTTCCATTTTTCATTTTCGAGTTGACTTCGAGGAGCTCTCTGGAGTGCAATTCTCTATGGAATCATCAACTGTTTAGTTTGGTGGAATCAACAAAGTAAGTATTGTACACTCCATATCCTAAGACAGTAGTAGGATATCATTATTTTCAGGCAGAGGAGCAAATAGGTCATTTTAGGGGGGTCGAACCCCTTGCTCATTTTTGACCAAAAAAATTGAGATTTTCAAAATTGGTTTTTTGTGCTAGGATGGAAGCCTTGTCAACGCTGATCACAAAACCATAAATCCCGAATGCATCAGACGAAAATAACAGGAGATATCGCAGATTGAAATTTGCGATTTTTGAAAATTGCTATTTCCAAAATGAAAATCTAAACGGAGTGAGATAGGCTCTCGAGAATGCTTGCAATAGATTCAGCTTTTTCGAGAACCCATATTTTCATAACAATTTTTCAGATATTCGACACTGTTTAGCAAAAAATCGAATTTATTTTTTTTCCATTTTTCATTTTCGAGTTGAATTCGAAGAGCTCTCTGGAGTGCCATTCTCTATGGAATAATCAACTGTTCAGTTTGGTGGAATCAACAAAGTAAGTATCGTACACTCCATATCCTAAGACAGTAGTAGGACACCCTGATTTTTAGGCAGAGGAGTAAATAGGTCATTTTAGGTGGGTCTAACCACATGCTCATTTTTGACCAATAAAAATCGAGATTTTCAAAATTGAGTTTGTGCGCTAGGATGGAAGCCTCATCAACGCTGATTACAGAACCGTAAATCCCGAATGCATCAGACGAAGAAAATAACAGGAGATATCGCAGATTGAAATTTGCGATTTTTGAAAATTGCCATTTCCAAGATGAAAATCTAAACGGAGGGAGATAGGCTTTCGAGAATGCTTGCAACAGATTCAGCTATTTCGAGAACCCATATTTTCATAACAGTTTTTCAGATATTTGACACTGTTTAGCAACAAATCGAATTTATTGTTTTTCCATTTTTCATTTCGAGTTGAATTCGAAGAGCTCTCTGGAGTGCAATTCTCTATGGAATCATCAACTGTTAAATTTGGTGGAATCAACAAAGTAAGTATTGTACACTCCATATCCTAAGACAGTAGTAGGACACTATGATTTTCAGGCAGAGGAGCCAATAAGTCATTTTAGGGGGGTCTAACCCCTTGTTCATTTTTGACCGAAAAAATCGAGATTTTCAAAATTGAGTTTGTGTGCTAAGATGGAAGCATTATCAACGCTGATTACAAAACCTTAAATCCCGAATGCATCAGACGAAAATAACAGGAGATATCGCAGATTGATATTTGCGATTTTTGAAAATTGCCATTTCCAAAATGAAAATCTGAACGGAGGGAGATAGGCTTGCAATAGATTCAGCTTTTTCGAGAACCCATATTTTCATAACAATTTTTCAGATATTCGACACTGCTTAGCAAAAAATCGAATTTATTGTTTTTCCATTTTTCATTTTCGAGTTGAATTCGAAGAGCTCTCTGGAGTGCAATTCTCTATGGAATCATCAACTGTTAAATTTGGTGGAATCAACAAAGTAAGTATTGTACACTCCATATCCTAAGACAGTAGTAGGACACTATGATTTTCAGGCAGAGGAGCCAATAAGTCATTTTAGGGGGGTCTAACCCCTTGCTCATTTTTGACCGAAAAAATCGAGATTTTCAAAATTGAGTTTGTGTGCTAAGATGGAAGCATTATCAACGCTGATTACAAAACCTTAAATCCCGAATGCATCAGACGAAAATAACAGGAGATATCGCAGATTGATATTTGCGATTTTTGAAAATTGCCATTTCCAAAATGAAAATCTGAACGGAGGGAGATAGGCACTCGAGAATGCTTGCAATAGATTCAGCTTTTTCGGGAACCCATATTTTCATAACAATTTTTCAGATATTTGATACTGTTTAGCAAAAAATCGAATTTATTGTTTTTCCATTTTTTATTTTCGAGTTGAATTCGAAGAGCTCTCTGGAGGATGGAGGCTGTTTACAAAACCGTAAATCCTGAATGCATCAGACGAAAATAACAGGAGATATCGCAGATTGAAATTTGCGATTTTTGAAAATTGCCATTTCCAAGATGAAAATCTGCACAGAGGGAGATAGGCTTTCGAGAATGCTTGCAATAGATTCAGCTTTTTCGAGAACCCATATTTTCATAACAATTTTTCAGATATTTGACACTGTTTAGCAAAAAATCGAATTTATTGTTTTTCCATTTTTCATTTTCGAGTTGAATTCGAAGAGCTCTCTGGAGTGCAATTCTCTATGGAATCATCAACTGTTTAGTTTGATGGAATCAACAAAGTAAGTATTGTACACTCCATATCCTAAGATAGTAGTAGGACACCCTGATTTCTAGGCAGAGGAGCAATTAGGTCATTTTAGGGGTGTCTAACCCCTTGCTCAGTTTTGACAAAAAAAAATCGAGATTTTCAGAATTGGGTTTGTGTGCTAGGATGGAAGCCTTATCAACGCTGATTACAAAACCGTAAATCCCAAATGAATCAGACGAAAATAACAGGAGCTATCGCAGATTCAAATTTGCGATTTTTGAAAAATGCCATTTCCAAGATGAAAATCTAAACGGAGGGAGATAGGCTCTCGAGAATGCTTGCAATAGATTCAGCTTTTTCGAGAACCCATATTTTCATAATAATTTTTCAGATATTTGACACTGTTTAGCAAAAAATCGAATTTATTGTTTTTTCATTTTACATTTTCGTGTTGAATTCCAAGTGCTCCCTGGAGTGCAATTCTCTATGGAATCATCAACTGTTAAGTTTAGTGGAATCAACAAAGTTAGTATTTTACACTCCATATCCTAAGACAGAAGTAGGACACCCTGATTTCTAGGCAGAGGAGCAAATAGGTCATTTTAGGGGGGTCTAAATCCTTTCTCATTTTTAACCAAAAAAATCGAGATTTTCGAAATTGAGTTTTTGAGCTAGGCTGAAAGCCTTATCAACGCTGATTACAAAACCGTAAATCCCAAATGGATCAGACGAAAATAACAGGAGCTATCGCAGATTCAAATTTGCGATTTTTGAAAAATGCCATTTACAAGATGAAAATCTAAACGGAGGGAGATAGGCTCTCGAGAATGCTTGCAATAGATTCAGCTTTTTCGAGAACCCATATTTCCATAACAATTTTTCAGATATTCGACACTGTTTAGCAAAAAATCGAATTTATTGTTTTTTCATTTTACATTTTCGTGTTGAATTCCAAGAGCTCCCTGGAGTGCAATTGTCTATGGAATCATCAACTGTTTAGTTTGGTGGAATCAACAAAGTTAGTATTTTACACTCCATATCCTAAGACAGAAGTAGGACACCCTGATTTCTAGGCAGAGGAGCAAATAGGTCATTTTAGGGGGGTCTAAATCCTTTCTCATTTTTAACCAAAAAAATCGAGATTTTCGAAATTGAGTTTTTGAGCTAGGCTGAAAGCCTTATCAACGCTGATTACAAAACCGTAAATCCCAAATGGATCAGACGAAAATAACAGGAGCTATCGCAGATTCAAATTTGTGATTTTTGAAAAATGCCATTTCCAAGATGAAAATCTAAACGGAGGGAGATAGGCTTTCAGGAATGCTTGCAATAGATTCAGCGTATTCGAGAACTCATATCTTTATAACAATTCCTGAGATGTTGGCCAGTGTTCAGGAAAAAATCGAATTCATTGTTTTTCCATTTTTCATTTTCGAGTTGACTTCGAGGAGCTCTCTGGAGTGCAATTCTCTATGGAATCATCAACTGTTTAGTTTGGTGGAATCAACAAATTAAGTATTGTACACTCCATATCCTAAGACAGTAGTAGGATACCATTATTTTCAGGCAGAGGAGCAAATAGGTCATTTTAGGGGGGTCGAACCCCTTGCTCATTTTTGACCAAAAAAATTAGATTTTCAAAATTGGGTTTTTGTCCTAGGATGGAAGCCTTATCCACGCTGATCACAAAACCGTAAATCCCGAATGCATCAGACGAAAATAACAGGAGATATCGCAGATTGAAATCTGCGATTTTTGAAAATTGCCATTTCCAAAATGAAAATCTAAACGGAGTGAGATAGGCTCTCGAGAATGCTTGCAATAGATTCAGCTTTTTCGAGAACCCATATTTTCATAACAATTTTCCAGATAATCTACACTGTTTAGCAAAAAATCGAATTTATTTTTTTTCCATTTTTCATTTTCGAGTTGAATTCGAAGAGCTCTCTGGAGTGCAATTCTCTATGGAATCATCAACTGTTAAATTTGGTGGAATCAACAAAGTAAGTATTGTACACTCCATATCCTAAGACAGTAGTAGGACACTATGATTTTCAGGCAGAGGAGCCAATAAGTCATTTTAGGGGGGTCTAACCCCTTGCTCATTTTTGACCGAAAAAATCGAGATTTTCAAAATTGAGTTTGTGTGCTAAGATGGAAGCTTTATCAACGCTGATTACAAAACCTTAAATCCCGAATGCATCACAAGAAAATAACAGGAGATATCGCAGATTGAAATTTGCGATTTTTGAAAATTGACATTCCCAAAATGAAAATCTGAACGGAGAGAGACAGGCTCTCGAGAATGCTTGCAATAGATTCAGCTTTTTCGAGAACCCATATTTTCATAACAATTTTTCAGATATTCGACACTGTTTAGCAAAAAATCGAATTTATTGTTTTTCCATTTTTCATTTTCGAGTTGAATTCGAAGAGCTCTCTGGAGTGCAATTCTCTATGGCATCATCAACTGTTTAGTTTGGTGAAATCAACAAAGTAAGCATCGTACACTCCATATCCTAAGACAGTAGTAGGACACCCTGATTTTTAGGCAGAGGAGCAAATAGGTCATTTTAGGGGGTTCTAACCCCTTGCTCATTTTTGAACAAAAAAAATTGAGATTTTCAAAATTGAGTTTGTGTGCTAGGATGGAAGCCTTATCAACGCTGATTACAAAACCGTAAATCGCGAATGCATCAGACGAAAATAACAGGGGATATCTCAGATTGAAATTTGCGATTTTTGAAATTTGCCATTTCCAAAATGAAAATCTAAACGGAGAGAGATAGGCTCTCGAGAATGCTTGCAATAGATTCAGCTTCTTCGAGAACCAATATTTTCATAACAATTTTTCAGATATTCGACACTGTTTAGCAAAAAATCGAATTTATTATTTTTCCTCTTTTCATTTTCGCGTTGAATTCGAAGAGCTCTCTGGAGTGCAATTCTCTATGGAATCATCAACTGTTAAATTTGGTGGAATCAACAAAGTAAGTATTGTACACTCCATATCCTAAGACAGTAGTAGGACACTATGATTTTCAGGCAGAGGAGCCAATAAGTCATTTTAGGGGGGTCTAACCCCTTGCTCATTTTTGACCGAAAAAATCGAGATTTTCAAAATTGAGTTTGTGTGCTAAGATGGAAGCCTTATCAACGCTGATTACAAAACCGTAAATCCCGAATGCATCAGACGAAAATAACAGGTGATATCGCAGATTGATATTTGCGATTTTTGAAAATTGCCATTTCCAAAATGAAAATCTGAACGGAGGGAGATAGGCTCTCGAGAATGCTTGCAATAGATTCAGCTTTTTCGAGAACCCATATTTTCATAACACATTTTCAGATATTTGACACTGTTTAGCAAAAAATCGAATTTGTTGTTTTTTCATTTTACATTTTCGTGTTGAATTCCAAGAGCTCCCTGGAGTGCAATTCTCTATGGAATCATCAACTGTTTAGTTTGGTGGAATCAACAAAGTTAGTATTGTACACTCCATATCCTAAGACAGTAGTAGGACACCCTGATTTTTAGGCAGAGGAGCAAATAGGTCATTTTAGGGGGGACTAAATCCTTGCTCATTTTTAACCAAAAAAAATTGAGATTTTCGAAATTGAGTTTTTGAGCTAGGCTGAAAGCCTTATCAACGCTGATTACAAAACCGTAAATCCCAAATGGATCAGACGAAAATAACAGGAGCTATCGCAGATTCAAATTTGCGATTTTTGGAAAATGCCATTTCCAAAATGAAAATCTAAACGGAGGGAGATAGGCTTTCAGGAATGCTTGCAATAGATTCAGCGTATTCGAGAACCCATATCTTCATAACAATTCCTGAGATGTTGGACAGTGTTCAGGAAAAAATCGAATTTATTGTTTTTCCATTTTTCATTTTCGAGTTGACTTCGAGGAGCTCTCTGGAGTGCAATTCTCTATGGAATCATCAACTGTTTAGTTTGGTGGAATCAACAAAGTAAGTATTATACACTCCATATCCTAAGACAGTAGTAGGATATCATTATTTTCAGGCAGAGGAGCAAATAGGTCATTTTAGGGGGGTCGAACCCCTTGCTCATTTTTGACCAAAAAAATTGAGATTTTCAAAATTGGTTTTTTGTGCTAGGATGGAAGCCTTGTCAACGCTGATCACAAAACCATAAATCCCGAATGCATCAGACGAAAATAACAGGAGATATCGCAGATTGAAATTTGCGATTTTTGAAAATTGCTATTTCCAAAATGAAAATCTAAACGGAGTGAGATAGGCTCTCGAGAATGCTTGCAATAGATTCAGCTTTTTCGAGAACCCATATTTTCATAACAATTTTTCAGATATTCGACACCGTTTAGCAAAAAATCGAATTTATTTTTTTTCCATTTTTCATTTTCGAGTTGAATTCGAAGAGCTCTCTGGAGTGCCATTCTCTATGGAATAATCAACTGTTCAGTTTGGTGGAATCAACAAAGTAAGTATCGTACACTCCATATCCTAAGACAGTAGTAGGACACCCTGATTTTTAGGCAGAGGAGTAAATAGGTCATTTTAGGTGGGTCTAACCACATGCTCATTTTTGACCAATAAAAATCGAGATTTTCAAAATTGAGTTTGTGCGCTAGGATGGAAGCCTCATCAACGCTGATTACAGAACCGTAAATCCCGAATGCATCAGACGAAGAAAATAACAGGAGATATCGCAGATTGAAATTTGCGATTTTTGAAAATTGCCATTTCCAAGATGAAAATCTAAACGGAGGGAGATAGGCTTTCGAGAATGCTTGCAACAGATTCAGCTATTTCGAGAACCCATATTTTCATAACAGTTTTTCAGATATTTGACACTGTTTAGCAAAAAATCGAATTTATTGTTTTTCCATTTTTCATTTCGAGTTGAATTCGAAGAGCTCTCTGGAGTGCAATTCTCTATGGAATCATCAACTGTTAAATTTGGTGGAATCAACAAAGTAAGTATTGTACACTCCATATCCTAAGACAGTAGTAGGACACTATGATTTTCAGGCAGAGGAGCCAATAAGTCATTTTAGGGGGGTCTAACCCCTTGTTCATTTTTGACCGAAAAAATCGAGATTTTCAAAATTGAGTTTGTGTGCTAAGATGGAAGCATTATCAACGCTGATTACAAAACCTTAAATCCCGAATGCATCAGACGAAAATAACAGGAGATATCGCAGATTGATATTTGCGATTTTTGAAAATTGCCATTTCCAAAATGAAAATCTGAACGGAGGGAGATAGGCTTGCAATAGATTCAGCTTTTTCGAGAACCCATATTTTCATAACAATTTTTCAGATATTCGACACTGCTTAGCAAAAAATCGAATTTATTGTTTTTCCATTTTTCATTTTCGAGTTGAATTCGAAGAGCTCTCTGGAGTGCAATTCTCTATGGAATCATCAACTGTTAAATTTGGTGGAATCAACAAAGTAAGTATTGTACACTCCATATCCTAAGACAGTAGTAGGACACTATGATTTTCAGGCAGAGGAGCCAATAAGTCATTTTAGGGGGTCTAACCCCTTGCTCATTTTTGACCGAAAAAATCGAGATTTTCAAAATTGAGTTTGTGTGCTAAGATGGAAGCATTATCAACGCTGATTACAAAACCTTAAATCCCGAATGCATCAGACGAAAATAACAGGAGATATCGCAGATTGATATTTGCGATTTTTGAAAATTGCCATTTCCAAAATGAAAATCTGAACGGAGGGAGATAGGCACTCGAGAATGCTTGCAATAGATTCAGCTTTTTCGGGAACCCATATTTTCATAACAATTTTTCAGATATTTGATACTGTTTAGCAAAAAATCGAATTTATTGTTTTTCCATTTTTTATTTTCGAGTTGAATTCGAAGAGCTCTCTGGAGGATGGAGGCTGTTTACAAAACCGTAAATCCTGAATGCATCAGACGAAAATAACAGGAGATATCGCAGATTGAAATTTGCGATTTTTGAAAATTGCCATTTCCAAGATGAAAATCTGCACAGAGGGAGATAGGCTTTCGAGAATGCTTGCAATAGATTCAGCTTTTTCGAGAACCCATATTTTCATAACAATTTTTCAGATATTTGACACTGTTTAGCAAAAAATCGAATTTATTGTTTTTCCATTTTTCATTTTCGAGTTGAATTCGAAGAGCTCTCTGGAGTGCAATTCTCTATGGAATCATCAACTGTTTAGTTTGATGGAATCAACAAAGTAAGTATTGTACACTCCATATCCTAAGATAGTAGTAGGACACCCTGATTTCTAGGCAGAGGAGCAATTAGGTCATTTTAGGGGTGTCTAACCCCTTGCTCAGTTTTGACAAAAAAAAATCGAGATTTTCAGAATTGGGTTTGTGTGCTAGGATGGAAGCCTTATCAACGCTGATTACAAAACCGTAAATCCCAAATGAATCAGACGAAAATAACAGGAGCTATCGCAGATTCAAATTTGCGATTTTTGAAAAATGCCATTTCCAAGATGAAAATCTAAACGGAGGGAGATAGGCTCTCGAGAATGCTTGCAATAGATTCAGCTTTTTCGAGAACCCATATTTTCATAACAATTTTTCAGATATTTGACACTGTTTAGCAAAAAATCGAATTTATTGTTTTTTCATTTTACATTTTCGTGTTGAATTCCAAGTGCTCCCTGGAGTGCAATTCTCTATGGAATCATCAACTGTTAAGTTTAGTGGAATCAACAAAGTTAGTATTTTACACTCCATATCCTAAGACAGAAGTAGGACACCCTGATTTCTAGGCAGAGGAGCAAATAGGTCATTTTAGGGGGGTCTAAATCCTTTCTCATTTTTAACCAAAAAAATCGAGATTTTCGAAATTGAGTTTTTGAGCTAGGCTGAAAGCCTTATCTACGCTGATTACAAAACCGTAAATCCCAAATGGATCAGACGAAAATAACAGGAGCTATCGCAGATTCAAATTTGCGATTTTTGAAAAATGCCATTTACAAGATGAAAATCTAAACGGAGGGAGATAGGCTCTCGAGAATGCTTGCAATAGATTCAGCTTTTTCGAGAACCCATATTTCCATAACAATTTTTCAGATATTCGACACTGTTTAGCAAAAAATCGAATTTATTGTTTTTTCATTTTACATTTTCGTGTTGAATTCCAAGAGCTCCCTGGAGTGCAATTCTCTATGGAATCATCAACTGTTTAGTTTGGTGGAATCAACAAAGTTAGTATTTTACACTCCATATCCTAAGACAGAAGTAGGACACCCTGATTTCTAGGCAGAGGAGCAAATAGGTCATTTTAGGGGGGTCTAAATCCTTTCTCATTTTTAACCAAAAAAATCGAGATTTTCGAAATTGAGTTTTTGAGCTAGGCTGAAAGCCTTATCAACGCTGATTACAAAACCGTAAATCCCAAATGGATCAGACGAAAATAACAGGAGCTATCGCAGATTCAAATTTGTGATTTTTGAAAAATGCCATTTCCAAGATGAAAATCTAAACGGAGGGAGATAGGCTTTCAGGAATGCTTGCAATAGATTCAGCGTATTCGAGAACTCATATCTTTATAACAATTCCTGAGATGTTGGCCAGTGTTCAGGAAAAAATCGAATTCATTGTTTTTCCATTTTTCATTTTCGAGTTGACTTCGAGGAGCTCTCTGGAGTGCAATTCTCTATGGAATCATCAACTGTTTAGTTTGGTGGAATCAACAAATTAAGTATTGTACACTCCATATCCTAAGACAGTAGTAGGATACCATTATTTTCAGGCAGAGGAGCAAATAGGTCATTTTAGGGGGGTCGAACCCCTTGCTCATTTTTGACCAAAAAAATTAGATTTTCAAAATTGGGTTTTTGTCCTAGGATGGAAGCCTTATCCACGCTGATCACAAAACCGTAAATCCCGAATGCATCAGACGAAAATAACAGGAGATATCGCAGATTGAAATCTGCGATTTTTGAAAATTGCCATTTCCAAAATGAAAATCTAAACGGAGTGAGATAGGCTCTCGAGAATGCTTGCAATAGATTCAGCTTTTTCGAGAACCCATATTTTCATAACAATTTTCCAGATAATCTACACTGTTTAGCAAAAAATCGAATTTATTTTTTTTCCATTTTTCATTTTCGAGTTGAATTCGAAGAGCTCTCTGGAGTGCAATTCTCTATGGAATCATCAACTGTTAAATTTGGTGGAATCAACAAAGTAAGTATTGTACACTCCATATCCTAAGACAGTAGTAGGACACTATGATTTTCAGGCAGAGGAGCCAATAAGTCATTTTAGGGGGGTCTAACCCCTTGCTCATTTTTGACCGAAAAAATCGAGATTTTCAAAATTGAGTTTGTGTGCTAAGATGGAAGCCTTATCAACGCTGATTACAAAACCTTAAATCCCGAATGCATCACAAGAAAATAACAGGAGATATCGCAGATTGAAATTTGCGATTTTTGAAAATTGACATTCCCAAAATGAAAATCTGAACGGAGAGAGACAGGCTCTCGAGAATGCTTGCAATAGATTCAGCTTTTTCGAGAACCCATATTTTCATAACAATTTTTCAGATATTCGACACTGTTTAGCAAAAAATCGAATTTATTGTTTTTCCATTTTTCATTTTCGAGTTGAATTCGAAGAGCTCTCTGGAGTGCAATTCTCTATGGCATCATCAACTGTTTAGTTTGGTGAAATCAACAAAGTAAGCATCGTACACTCCATATCCTAAGACAGTAGTAGGACACCCTGATTTTTAGGCAGAGGAGCAAATAGGTCATTTTAGGGGGTTCTAACCCCTTGCTCATTTTTGAACAAAAAAAATTGAGATTTTCAAAATTGAGTTTGTGTGCTAGGATGGAAGCCTTATCAACGCTGATTACAAAACCGTAAATCGCGAATGCATCAGACGAAAATAACAGGGGATATCTCAGATTGAAATTTGCGATTTTTGAAATTTGCCATTTCCAAAATGAAAATCTAAACGGAGAGAGATAGGCTCTCGAGAATGCTTGCAATAGATTCAGCTTCTTCGAGAACCAATATTTTCATAACAATTTTTCAGATATTCGACACTGTTTAGCAAAAAATCGAATTTATTATTTTTCCTCTTTTCATTTTCGCGTTGAATTCGAAGAGCTCTCTGGAGTGCAATTCTCTATGGAATCATCAACTGTTAAATTTGGTGGAATCAACAAAGTAAGTATTGTACACTCCATATCCTAAGACAGTAGTAGGACACTATGATTTTCAGGCAGAGGAGCCAATAAGTCATTTTAGGGGGGTCTAACCCCTTGCTCATTTTTGACCGAAAAAATCGAGATTTTCAAAATTGAGTTTGTGTGCTAAGATGGAAGCCTTATCAACGCTGATTACAAAACCTTAAATCCCGAATGCATCACACGAAAATAACAGGAGATATCGCAGATTGAAATTTGCGATTTTTGAAAATTGACATTCCCAAAATGAAAATCTGAACGGAGAGAGATAGGCTCTCGAGAATGCTTGCAATAGATTCAGCTTTTTCGAGAACCCATATTCTCATAACAATTTTTCAGATATACGACACTGTTTAGCAAACAATCGAATTTATTGTTTTTCCATTTTTCATTTTCGCGTTGAATTCGAAGAGCTCTCTGGAGTGCAATTCTCTATGGAATCATCAACTGTTTAGTTTGGTGGAATCAACAAAGTAAGTATTGTACACTCCATATCCTAAGACAGCAGTAGGACACCCTGATTTTTAGGCAGAGGAGCAAATAGGTCATTTTAGGGGGTTCTAACCCCTTGCTCATTTTTGAACAAAAAAATTAAGATTTTCAAAATTGAGTTTGTGTGCTAGGATGGAAGCCTTATCAACGCTGATTACAAAACCGTAAATCTCGAATGCATCATACGAAAATAGCAGGAGCTATCGCAGATTCAAATTTGCGATTTTTGAAAAATGCCATTTCCAAGATGAAAATCTAAACGGAGGGAGATAGGCTTTCAGGAATACTTGCAATAGATTCAGCGTATTCGAGAACCCATATCTTCATAACAATTCCTGAGATGTTGGACAGTGTTCAGGAAAAAATCGAATTTATTGTTTTTCCATTTTTCATTTTCGAGTTGACTTCGAGGAGCTCTCTGGAATGCAATTCTCTATGGAATCATCAACTGTTTAGTTTGGTGGAATCAACAAAGTATGTATTGTACACTCCATATCCTAAGACAGTAGTAGGTTACCATTATTTTCAGGCAGAGGAGCCAATAAGTCATTTTAGGAGGGTCTAACCCCTTGCTCATTTTTGACCAAAGAAATCGAGATTTTCGAAATTGAGTTTGTGCGCTAGGATGGAAGCCTCATCAACGCTGATTACAAAACCGTAAATCCCGAATGCATCAGACGAAAATAACAGGAGATATCGCAGATTGAAATTTGCGATTTTTGAAAATTTCCATTTCCAAGATGAAAATCTAAACGGAGGGAGATAGGCTTTCGAGAATGCTTGCAATAGATTCAGATTTTTCGAGAACCCATATTTTCATAAAAATTTTTCAGATATTTGACACTGTTTAGCAAAAAATCGAATTTATTGTTTTTCCATTTTACATTTTCGAGCCAAGAGCTCCCTGGAGTGCAATTCTCTATGGAATCATCAACTGTTTTGTTTGGTGGAATCAACAAAGTAAGTATTGTACACTCCATATCCTAAGACAGTAGTAGGACACCATGATTTTCAGGCAGAGGAGCCAATAAGTCATTTTAGGGGGGTCTAACCCCTTGCTCATTTTTGACCAAAAAAATCGAGATTTTCGAAATTGAGTTTGTGCGCTAGGATGGAAGCCTCATCAACGCTGATTACAAAACCGTAAATCCCGAATGCATCAGACGAAAATAACAGGAGATATCGCAGATTGAAATTTGCGATTTCTGAAAATTGCCATTTCCAAGACGAAAATCTAAACGGAGTTAGATAGGCTTTCGAGAATGCTTGCAATAGATTCAGCTTTTTCGAGAACCCATATTTTCATAACAATTTTTCAGATATTTGACACTGTTTAGCAAAAAATCGAATTCATTTTTTTTTCCATTTTTCATTTTCGAGTTGAATTCGAAGAGCTCTCTGGAGTGCAATTCTCTATGGAATCATAAACTGTTTAGTTTGGTGGAATCAACAAAGTAAGTTTTGTACACTCCATATCCTAAGACAGTAGTAGGACACTCTGATTTTCAGGCAGAGGAGCCAATAAGTCATTTTAGGGGGGTCTAACCCCTTGCTCATTTTTTGACCGAAAAAATCGAGATTTTCAAAATTGAGTTTGTGTGGTAGGATGGAAGCCTTATCAACGCTGATTACAAAACGTTAATCCCGAATGCATCAGACGAAAATAACAGGAGATATCGCAGATTGAAATTTGCGATTTCTGAAAATTGCCATTTCCAAGACGAAAATCTAAACGGAGTTAGATAGGCTTTCGAGAATGCTTGCAATAGATTCAGCTTTTTTGAGAACCCATATTTTCATAACAATTTTCCAGATATTTGACACTGTTTAACAAAAAATCGAATTTATTGTTTTTCCATTTTTCATTGTCGAGTTGAATTCGAAGAGCTCTCTGGAGTGCAATTCTCTATGGAATCATCAACTGTTTAGTTTGGTGGAATCAACAAAGTAAGTTTTGTACACTCCATATCCTAAGACAGTAGAAGGCACTCTGATTTTTAGGCAGAGGAGCAAATAGGTCCTTTTAGGGGGGTCTAACCCCTTGCTCGTTTTTGACCAAAAAAATCGAGATTTTCAAAATTGAGTTTGTGTGCTAGGATTGAAGCCTTATCAACGCTGATTACAAAACCGTACATCCCGAATGCATCAGACGAAAATAACAGGAGATATCGCAGATTGAAATTTGCGATTTTTGAAAATTGCCATTTCCAAGACGAAAATCTAAACGGAGGGAGATAGGCTTTCGAGAATGCTTGCAATAGATTCAGCTTTTTCGAGAACCCATATTTTCATAACAATTTTTCAGATATTTGACACTGTTTAGCAAAAAATCGAATTTATTTTTTGTCCATTTTTCATTTTCGAGTTGAATTCGAAGAGCTCTCTGGAGTGCAATTCTCTATGGAATCATAAACTGTTTAGTTTGGTGGAATCAACAAAGTATGTTTTGTACACTCCATATCCTAAGACAGTAGAAGGACACTCTGATTTTTAGGCAGAGGAGCAAATAGGTCCTTTTAGGGGGGTCTAACCCCTTGCTCATTTTTGACCAAAAAAATCGAGATAATCGAAATTGAGTTTGTGCGCTAGGATGGAAGCCTCATCAACGCTGATTACAAAACCGTAAATCCCGAATGCATCAGACGAAAATCACAGGAGATATCGCAGATTGAAATTTGCGATTTTTGAAAATTGACATTTCCAAGATGAAAATCTAAACGGGGGGAGATAGGCTCTCGAGAATGCTTGCAATAGATTTAGCTTTCTCGAGAACCCATATTTTCATAACAATCTTTCAGATATTCGACACTGTTTAGCAAAAAATCGAATTTATTGTTTTTTCATTTTACATTTTCGTGTTGAATTCCAAGAGCTCTCTGGAGTGCAATTCTCTATGGAATCATCAACTGTTTAGTTTGGTGAAATCAACAAATTGAGTATTGTACACTCCATATCCTAAGATAGTAGTAGGACACTCTGATTTTTAGGCAGAGGAGCAAATGAGTCATTTTAGGGGGGTCTAACTCCTTGCTCATTTTTGACCGAAAAAATCGAGATTTCCAAAATTGAGTTTGTGTGCTAGGAAGGAAGCCTTTTCAACGCTGATTACAAAACCGTAAATCCCGAATGCATCTGACGAAAATAACAGGAGATATCGCAGATTGAAATTTGCGATTTTTGAAAATTGCCATTTCCAAAATGAAAATCTGAACGGAGGGAGATAGGCTCTCGAGAATGCTTGCAATAGATTCAGCTTTTTCGAGAACCCATATTTTCATAACAATTTTTCAGATATTCGAAACTGTTTAGCAAAAAATCGAATTTATTTTTTTTCCATTTTTCATTTTCGAGTTGAATTCGGAGAGCACTCTCTGGAGTGCAATTCTCTATGGAATCATCAACTGTTTAGTTTGGTGGAATAAACAAAAAAAGTATTGTACACTCTATATCCTAAGACAGTAGTAGGACACTATGATTTTCAGGCAGAGGAGCCAATAAGTCATTTTAGGGGGGTCTAACCCCTTGCTCATTTTTGACCAGAAAAATCGAGATTTTCAAAATTGAGTTTGTGTGCTAGGATGGAAGCCTCATCAACGCTGATTACAAAACGTAAATCCCGAATGCATCAGACGAAAATAACAGGAGATATCGCAGATTGAAATTTGCGATTATTGAAAATTGCCATTTCCAAGATGAAAATCTAAACGGAGGGAGATAGGCTTTCGAGAATGCTTGCAATAGATTCAGCTTTTTCGAGAACCCATATTTTCATAACAATTTTTCAGATATTTGACACTGTTTAGCAAAAAATCGAATTTATTTTTTTTTCCATTTTTCATTTTCGAGTTGAATTCGAAGAGCTCTCTGGAGTGCAATTCTCTATGGAATCATAAACTGTTTAGTTTGGTGGAATCAACAAAGTAAGTTTTGTACACTCCATATCCTAAGACAGTAGTAGGACACTCTGATTTTCAGGCAGAGGAGCCAATAAGTCATTTTAGGGGGGTCTAACCCCTTGCTCATTTTTTGACCGAAAAAATCGAGATTTTCAAAATTGAGTTTGTGTGGTAGGATGGAGGCCTTATCAACGCTGATTACAAAACGTAAATCCCGAATGCATCAGACGAAAATAACAGGAGATATCGCAGATTGAAATTTGCGATTTCTGAAAATTGCCATTTCCAAGACGAAAATCTAAACGGAGTTAGATAGGCTTTCGAGAATGCTTGCAATAGATTCAGCTTTTTCGAGAACCCATATTTTCATAACAATTTTCCAGATA
This sequence comes from Coccinella septempunctata, assembly GCF_907165205.1. Classification (NCBI taxonomy): domain Eukaryota; kingdom Metazoa; phylum Arthropoda; class Insecta; order Coleoptera; family Coccinellidae; genus Coccinella; species Coccinella septempunctata. Next base: position 41,417,272 of record NC_058192.1, on the reverse strand, counting down.
TTTGACACTGTTTAGCAAAAAATCGAATTTATTTTTTTTCCATTTTTCATTTTCGAGTTGAATTCGAAGAGCTCTCTGGAGTGCAATTCTCTATGGAATCATAAACTGTTTAGTTTGGTGGAATCAACAAAGTAAGTTTTGTACACTCCATATCCTAAGACAGTAGTAGGACACTCTGATTTTCAGGCAGAGGAGCCAATAAGTCATTTTAGGGGGGTCTAACCCCTTGCTCATTTTTTGACCGAAAAAATCGAGATTTTCAAAATTGAGTTTGTGTGGTAGGATGGAAGCCTTATCAACGCTGATTACAAAACGTAAATCCCGAATGCATCAGACGAAAATAACAGGAGATATCGCAGATTGAAATTTGCGATTTCTGAAAATTGACATTTCCAAGACGAAAATCTAAACGAAGTTAGATAGGCTTTCGAGAATGCTTGCAATAGATTCAGCTTTTTCGAGAACCCATATTTTCATAACAATTTTCCAGATATTTGACACTGTTTAACAAAAAATCGAATTTATTGTTTTTCCATTTTTCATTGTCGAGTTGAATTCGAAGAGCTCTCTGGAGTGCAATTCTCTATGGAATCATCAACTGTTTAGTTTGGTGGAATCAACAAAGTAAGTTTTGTACACTCCATATCCTAAGACAGTAGAAGGACACTCTGATTTTTAGGCAGAGGAGCAAATAGGTCCTTTTAGGGGGGTCTAACCCCTTGCTCGTTTTTGACCAAAAAAAATCGAGATTTTCAAAATTGAGTTTGTGTGCTAGGATTGAAGCCTTATCAACGCTGATTACAAAACCGTAAATCCCGAATGCATCAGACGAAAATAACAGGAGATATCGCAGATTGAAATTTGCGATTTTTGAAAATTGCCATTTCCAAGACGAAAATCTAAACGGAGGGAGATAGGCTTTCGAGAATGCTTGCAATAGATTCAGCTTTTTCGAGAACCCATATTTTCATAACAATTTTTCAGATATTTGACACTGTTTAGCAAAAAATCGAATTTATTTTTTTTCCATTTTTCATTTTCGAGTTGAATTCGAAGAGCTCTCTGGAGTGCAATTCTCTATGGAATCATAAACTGTTTAGTTTGGTGGAATCAACAAAGTAAGTTTTGTACACTCCATATCCTAAGACAGTAGAAGGACACTCTGATTTTTAGGCAGAGGAGCAAATAGGTCCTTTTAGGGGGGTCTAACCCCTTGCTCATTTTTGACCAAAAAAATCGAGATTTTCGAAATTGAGTTTGTGCGCTAGGATGGAAGCCTCATCAACGCTGATTACAAAACCGTAAATCCCGAATGCATCAGACGAAAATCACAGGAGATATCGCAGATTGAAATTTGCGATTTTTGAAAATTGACATTTCCAAGATGAAAATCTAAACGGGGGGAGATAGGCTCTCGAGAATGCTTGCAATAGATTTAGCTTTCTCGAGAACCCATATTTTCATAACAATCTTTCAGATATTCGACACTGTTTAGCAAAAAATCGAATTTATTGTTTTTTCATTTTACATTTTCGTGTTGAATTCCAAGAGCTCTCTGGAGTGCAATTCTCTATGGAATCATCAACTGTTTAGTTTGGTGAAATCAACAAAGTGAGTATTGTACACTCCATATCCTAAGATAGTGGTAGGACACTCTGATTTTTAGGCAGAGGAGCAAATGAGTCATTTTAGGGGGGTCTAACTCCTTGCTCATTTTTGACCGAAAAAATCGAGATTTCCAAAATTGAGTTTGTGTGCTAGGAAGGAAGCCTTTTCAACGCTGATTACAAAACCGTAAATCCCGAATGCATCTGACGAAAATAACAGGAGATATCGCAGATTGAAATTTGCGATTTTTGAAAATTGCCATTTCCAAAATGAAAATCTGAACGGAGGGAGATAGGCTCTCGAGAATGCTTGCAATAGATTCAGCTTTTTCGAGAACCCATATTTTCATAACAATTTTTCAGATATTCGAAACTGTTTAGCAAAAAATCGAATTTATTGTTTTTCCATTTTTCATTTTCGAGTTGAATTCGAAGGGCTCTCTGGAGGATGGAAGCTGATTACAAAACCGTAAATCCCGAATGCATCAGACGAAAATAACAGGAGATATCGCAGATTGAAATTTGCGATTTTTGAAAATTGCCATTTCCAAAATGAAAATCTAAACGGAGTGAGAGAGGCTCTCGAAAATGCTTGCAATAGATTCAGCTTTTTCGAGAACCCATATTTTCATAACAATTTTTCAGATATTTGACACTGTTTAGCAAAAAATCGAGTTTATTGTTTTTCCATTTTTCATTTTCGAGTTGAATTCGAAGAGCTCTCTGGAGTGCAATTCTCTATGATATCATCAACTGTTCAGTTTTGTGGAATTAACAAAGTTAGTATTGTACACTCCATATCCTAAGACAGTAGTAGGACACTCTGATTTTTTAGGCAGAGGAGTAAATAGGTCATTTTAGGGGAGTCTAACCACTTGCTCATTTTTGACCAATAAAAATCGAGATTTTCAAAATTGAGTTTGTGCGCTAGGATGGAAGCCTCATCAACGCTGATTACAAAACCTTAAATCTCAAATGCATCAGACGAAAATAACAGGAGATATCGCAGATTGAAATTTGCGATTTTTGAAAATTGCCATTTCCAAGATGAAAATATAAACGGAGGGAGATAGGCTTTCAGGAATGCTTGCAATCATAGACATAACCCCTGGGTTTAGTCTATGCTTGCAATAGATTCAGCGTATTCGAGAACCCATATCTTCATAACAATTCCTGAGATGTTGGACAGTGTTCAGGAAAAAATCGAATTTATTGTTTTTCCATTTTTCATTTTCGAGTTGACTTCGAGGAGCTCTCTGGAGTGCAATTCTCTATGGAATCATCAACTGTTCAGTTTGGTGGAATCAACAAACTAAGTATTGTACACTCCATATCCTAAGACAGTAGTAGGATACCATTATTTTCAGGCAGAGGAGCAAATAGGTCATTTTAGGGGGGTCGAACCCCTTGCTCATTTTTGACAGAACAACCATACGTCCAAACCAACCACCAGCCCAAATAATTCCTCAAAACATCAACGAACCACAAAAACACTACCGAACATATGCAAATGTGACACAAAACAAGCCAATTGAAAATGAGGTTCCAGGACAACAAACACCAGAACTAGGATGACAACTCCTGAAATTCCTAGAAGAATTCAAAGGTATGTTTTCCCAACTCATGAATCAAAACAGCATGATCCTAAATCTGCTCACATCTGTCAGCAATAAATTAAATTGAATGCCTACTAATATATTAAAAATAGCAACATGGAACGCGAATGGTTTAGCAAACCACTAACAGGAAGTGATTTCTTTCCTAGACATCAATAAAGTGGACATCCTACTAGTTTCAGAAACTCATTTTACTGAATCAACAACTCTTTTAGTACCATATTACACAACATATCACACCACCCACCCTGATGGTAGAGGACATGGGGGGTCTTCAATAATTATCAGAAATACGATATCACATCATGAACTTGACAAGTACCAAACAAGCGAAATTCAGGCAACAACAGTACAAATCAATTCCAGCAGAGGAAAACTCAACATCTCCGCTATGTACTCTCCGCCACGCCACAAAATCACCACAGATATGTACAAAAAATTCTTTGAGACCCTGGGAAATAAATTCATCGCTGGAGGCGACTGGAACGCAAAACACACCCATTGGGGATCCAGACTCATAACCACCAAAGGGCGCAACCTACTGCGAGCTATGACAGCTGCTAATTATAGTCACCTCAGCACTGGAGAGCCGACTTACTGGCCAACTGATCCAAGAAAACTACCAGATTTACTTGATTTCTTTATATTGAATGGCATACCAACCCAAAGTTGTTCCACAGAATCCAACTACGACCTCTCATCAGATCATACACAAGCATCATGAACCTATTGTCCACCAACTTGAACAAAAGTGCTCACCCTAAGTTAACCACATCACGAACAAACTGGGATAAATTTAGGAACTATATCGAGGACAATTTGGACACTAATGTAAGGATGAAGCAACCAACAGAAATAGATGAAGCTGCACAATATTTCACTGACATTGTTCAAAAAGCTGCATGGTTTGCAACTCCTCAAGAAGAACAAACTAATGAACATTTGAGCACCCCATTATTCATCAGAAATCTGATAACAGAAAAAAGGACAGCCAGGAGACAGTGGCAGAGATCAAGAAACCAAAATGACCTGCATCAATATAGAGTACTAGCAAGGAAACTCTCTAAAACTCTCAAAGAAGCTCAAAACTCTATGTTCGACACGTACTTGGAGAACCTATCCTCTGATGATCATAGCCTGTGGAAGGCAACAAAAAAATTTAAAAGACCCACCCCTCCAGTCCCCCCAATACGTACCAGCGACAACCAATGGGCACGTTCAAACCAAGAGGAAGCAAATACATTCGCGAAACATCTATACAAGGTGTTTGAAGAACCTGAAAAAACACCAGAATCCCCAAATATCGATGCACTTCTCAATTCACCTTGTCAAATGTCACCACCGATCCGACACATAAATCCATCAGAAGTAAAACTAGAAATAAGGAAACTCAAGAACAGAAAAGCACCAGGGTACGACCTTATAACTCCAGAAATCCTGAAAAAACTGCCTAAAAGAGCAATCGCTTTCCTCACAACAATTTTTAACAGAATTTTACAATTGAGCTATTTCCCTGTTATATGGAAATATGCTACTATAATAATGGTACACAAAAACGGCAAACCCCCTGAAGAGGCAACATCATACAGGCCAATTAGCCTACTACCAGTAACCAGCAAAATATTTGAAAGATTGTTGCTCAATAGAATTCACGAAGAACACAACATAACAAACATTCTTCCCAATTACCAGTTTGGCTTCAGGGAGAACATGTCTACTATACATCAAGCCCACAGAATAGTAAACACAATTTCAAAAACACTTGAAGAAAAACGATACTGTACGGGAGTATTTCTTGACATAGCACAGGCCTTTGACAAGGTGTGGCACAAAGGACTGAAATTCAAGATCAAAACCACCCTGAAGCACAACTTTTACCTTCTTTTGAGTTCCTACTTGTCAGAAAGATATTACTCAGTGAAGTATAACGATGCAACGTCAGACCATTACTCAATAAGATCCGGCGTACCACAAGGTAGTGTTTTGGTTCCACTGCTCTATCTGATATATACTTATGATCTGCCAGTCAGTGGTTCTACGACTGGAGCCGCCTTTGCAGATGACGTTGCTATTCTTTCCGTCAACGAAGACCCATCTACCTCGTCAGTCAACATGCAGAACCACCTGAACACACTTAACTCCTGGTACAAAAAATGGAGGATTAAAATAAATCAATCTAAATCCGCACAAGTGACGTTTACTACCTGCCATAGCAACTGCCCCCCAGTCGCGATTGATGGAGTTTCTTTACCTATCAAAAACCATGTTAAATACCTTGGATTACACCTAGATCGCCGGCTCACCTGGGAGAAACACATTCAATCGAAAAGGAAACAGCTAGACATCAAATTTAGAGAAATGTACTGGTTACTAGGAAGAAAATCAAAACTATCCATGAAGAATAAGGTTTTACTCTATAAAATAATGCTGAAACCAATATGGACATATGGCCTCCAACTTTGGGGGTGTGCAAAATCATCCAGAGTAAAGGATGGGTGGAAAAACACACTATATGATTTATATATTTATACTTCGGCGATCGATTTCGGTTTACAGTGGAACCATCATCAGGCCAGCTGAAATTATCATTGATTAGGAATGCAAATTCTAGTATTTTTACATTTTAGAAGTATTAAAAGTGAGGTTAAGTAATAACAACAAAAGAAGGAAGAAATAGAAGCGTGCAAGCGGACATACCGTTTAGTAATTCAGTTGAAGTAACAACCATGAAAAATTCCTGTTCATAATTAAAAAGACAATTGATCCTTAATTCCAATTTGTTGGCGATATTTAATGTATTTTTTGGAGCAGGCATTCAGTCTAGAAACCAGAAAGATGTTTGAACGGAAACAGAGGTGCGAGATTACGGTAAGGAAAGGAGTGTCAAGGTTTGGCGGGTAAATTTAAATTAAATGCAGGGAGTTATCAGCTTAAAAATGTTCTTGGATGTTCGGAAATCTGATATGTCATTTAGGAGGTTCGAGTCATTCTTTTTTCTCAATATCTCGTATTGCTCTAACAGGGTTATTTTGTGGTAGTTTGTTTCTTTATGTAAAATCTCGAGGTTATCAAAATTGGTGCTGTGATCTTTTTCCTTTAGATGTTCTCCAAGAAAAGATATGGGTCTATTTTTTAAATGTTCGTTAAATCTCTTTTTCATATTTCGAGTTGTCATTCCTATGTAAAAGGATTCGCAGTCTCTGAAGGAGATTTTGTAGACACCACTCATTTCTTCTTTCTCTCTTCTCTTCTTACAGTTAATTAATAAATTTTCTAGGGTTGCATTTCTTCTGTAAGAAAGGGTGTAGTTATATTTCTTGAGAGTTGAAATTAATTTTGGATTTAAGTCTCTATAAAAGGGTATTGATATGAAACGATCGTTTGTTGATGTATCTTATCAATAATAATCTTTCTTTTAATGGAATTAAATATTGTATCCATGTATCTGTCAGAGTATTGATTATTTTCTCCGATCTGGTAAATGGTTTTTATTTCTTTTTTATAATTTTCTGTAGACATTGGAACGTTGAGGAGTCTCCTGAATAGAAATGAGAAGGCGGCTTTCTTTGCTGAAGGTGCGTGATATGAGTCGTGAGGAATTATTAAGTCAGTTTGAGTAGGTTTTCTGTAGATGTTATATGAGAAAATATTACCTTCTTCTAAGGATATTGTCAAGAAAATTAATACAATTGGACACTGACTTTTCTAGGGAAAATTTGATTTTAAATTTTGAATTCATGAGGTCGAAGAATTCTGACAGCTCTTGTTCGGTGCCTGACCAGATAACAAAGATATCGTCTACGTATCTTCTCCAAAGGATAATTTTGTCATCATAGCTTCATTTGACATCGTAAATTTGTACACCAACGTTCCCGTAGACGAATCCCTCATTGTGCTTAAAGAATACTTGGAGGAATACATAAACTCCGATGATGTTTTAAACCTAGATAATACGGACGTAGAAAACATTGGTAAACTATGTGAAGTGATTACTGAACAAAATTTTTTCATTTTCGACAACACAATATACCTGATGAAAGATGGTCTACCAATGGGCCTGCCATCCAGTGGACTCATAGCTGACGCATACGTGGACAAGGCAGAAAAACAAATTATGCAACTACAAAATAGTGACAAAATTATCCTTTGGAGAAGATACGTAGACGATATCTTTGTTATCTGGTCAGGCACCGAACAAGAGCTGTCAGAATTCTTCGACCTCATGAATTCAAAATTTAAAATCAAATTTTCCCTAGAAAAGTCAGTGTCCAATTGTATTAATTTTCTTGACCTGACAATATCCTTAGAAGAAGGTAATATTTTCTCATATAACATCTACAGAAAACCTACTCAAACTGACTTAATAATTCCTCACGACTCATATCACGCACCTTCAGCAAAGAAAGCCGCCTTCTCATTTCTATTCAGGAGACTCCTCAACGTTCCAATGTCTACAGAAAATTATAAAAAAGAAATAAAAACCATTTACCAGATCGGAGAAAATAATCAATACTCTGACAGATACATGGATACAATATTTAATTCCATTAAGGCCCGGTACTTTCACGTGCGAATAAATAAATTTATTCGCATTTATTAAGTCTTATTCGTAAGATTAGTAAAAATGCAGTCTTTTCACTTTCAGATAGTGTTATTCATCGAATAAATCTGTCATCGAAACTTAATTAGAAGAGTTTATTTGTCATAGATCGAATGTCGGTACGTCATTATTCGTTGAATAAAATTTATTCGAAGGTGAAAGTACCGGGCCTAAAAGAAAGATTATTATTGATAAGATATACCCACATACATCAACAAACGATCGTTTCATATCAATACCCTTTTATAGAGACTTAAATCCAAAATTAATTTCAACTCTCAAGAAATATAACTGCACCCTTTCTTACAGAAGACATGCAACCCTAGAAAATTTATTAATTAACTGTAAGAAGAGAAGAGAGAAAGAAGAAATGAGTGGTGTCTACAAAATCTCCTGCAGAGACTGCGAATCCTTCTACATAGGAATGACAACTCGAAATATGAAAAAGAGATTTAACGAACATTTAAAAAATAGACCCATATCTTCTCTTGGAGAACATCTAAAGGAAAAAGATCACAGCACCAATTTTGATAACCTCGAGATTTTACATAAAGAAACAAACTACCACAAAATAACCCTGTTAGAGCAATACGAGATATTGAGAAAAAAGAATGACTCGAACCTCCTAAATGACATATCAGATTTCCGAACATCCAAGAACATTTTTAAGCTGATAACTCCCTGCATTTAATTTAAATTTACCCGCCAAACCTTGACACTCCTTTCCTTACCGTAATCTCGCACCTCTGTTTCCGTTCAAACATCTTTCTGGTTTCTAGACTGAATGCCTGCTCCAAAAAATACATTAAATATCGCCAACAAATTGGAATTAAGGATCAATTGTCTTTTTAATTATGAACAGGAATTTTTCATGGTTGTTACTTCAAACTGAATTACTAAACGGTATGTCCGCTTGCACGCTTCTATTTCTTTCTTCTTTTGTTGTTATTACTTAACCTCACTTTTAATACTTCTAAAATGTAAAAATACCAGAATTTGCATTCCTAATCAATGATAATTTCAGCTGGCCTGATGATGGTTCCACTGTAAACCGAAATCGATCGCCGAAGTATAAATATATAAATCATATAGTGTGTTTTTCCACCCATCCTTTAAATACCATACACACTGATGGAAGAATTTATTATTAAAAAACATCCAGAGTAAATATTATACAAAGATTTCAGTCAAAAACATTGCGTTCTATAGTAAATGCTCCTTGGTACATAACCAACAAAACTCTGCATGAAGATCTCCGAGTACCATACATCAGGGAAGAAATCAGTACAGTCGTCACAAACTATAAAAACAGAAGGTAATTATGCAGTTTAGAAAGAACTGTGCCAGGTAAGTGAAAAAATTCGTATAAACCAATTAGGGGTCCCAGATTACGAAAATGTTAACGAGAAGTCTGCAATTCTCTTAGTTTTCTCACAAAAAAATGGGAAAGTTTCCTTCTGAAACGTGAGGTTAGTGATAGTTATAATTTGTTTTCTCCTTTTTTCTTAATCAATACTCATTGGAAATGTTCGATTTAGGTAATCTCAATCATTTCCAGTCAAAAAAATGCTTTCATTTCGTAGAAAACGATGATTTAATATATTGTTTACATCCGTATAAGTCGTCATTGCCGCCATGATATTTTAACATACGAACTGTCAAACGTTGCAAACTATGCAACGTTGCCAATAGTACATATGTGTAGTTAAATTGAAGAAATGAGTTCGAATATTGCTTGGGAAAATATGTTCTTAGTTCTTATACAATATTTTCACGCATTGGCATATCAAATTATTATGGAGCTGTACAACCCCTATAACCACCTAACCCTTCTATTAGGAAAGGTTAGGTTAGGTTTAGAGGTTTTGTCATGGTGTTTTTTCAAGGATCATTTTTGAAAACGCGGTCAAATTCGTAATAGCAAAATGAATCGAGTCTTTTCAGAGTTTCCTACACCAAAAATGTATCATTATCGAGATGTTAATAACATGAACCATTCAGGAATAACGACCAGTACCTATCATTATCAAACATCTAGAGTTCCCTTTAACCCTAGTAAAAAGACACTGGAGAAAGCATTAAGCAATGTGACTCAATATTTTATTAGTTAACTGGCAGCTAACCATAGGTTGTCTATGCAGCTAACGCATATGGAATAGTGAACAAAGATATGCTTTTCCTATACCAACAGTTCGAAAGGAATTTGCTGACCAACCAGTTTGAGACTTGGCAACGTTGCATAGGAACAGTTCGTAGCTCGAAACATCATGGCGGCCATGATGGTTCACAACGGATGTAAACAAAGTATAAAATCGTCGTTTGCGACGAATTAAAGGCATTTTTTCGGCAGGATGAACTTGAATGTTGATGAATTTAACATTTCCAACGAGTATTTTTATAAAAAAAATAGAACAAAACTAGCCCTAACTATATATAACCTTACCTTCCAGAGGGAAACTTTCCCATTTTTTTTTGGGAAAACTAAGGAGATTGCAGAATTCTCGTTTTCATTTTCGTAATCTGGGACCCGAAATTAGTGAGTACGATTTTTTTCACCGACCTAGCACAGTTCTTTCTAAACTGCATAATTACCAAATCCTGGCCTGAAGATCTCCTAATACATCACTGAGCAGAAGTGTTGTTGCCAGTGGGCACCACACTTTCAAGTCTATTATCTTTTCATTTATTTTTACTCAATACTCTGTAAGAAGTAGATTGTAAAATAGCAGTAAGCATCAAAAAAAAAAAAAATTTTTGACCAAAAAAATTTTCAAAATTGGGTTTTTGTGCTAGGATGGAAGCCTTATCAACGCTGATCACAAAACCGTAAATCCCGAATGCATCAGACAAAAATAACAGGAGATATCGCAGATTGAAATTTGCGATTTTTGAAAATTGCCATTTCCAAAATGAAAATCTAAACGGAGTGAGATAGGCTCTCGAGAATGCTTGCAATAGATTCAGCGTATTCGAGAACCCATATCTTCATAACAATTCCTGAGATGTTGGACAGTGTTCAGGAAAAAATCGAATTTATTGTTTTTCCATTTTTCATTTTCGAGTTGACTTCGAGGAGCTCTCTGGAGTGCAATTCTCTATGGAATCATCAACTGTTTAGTTTGGTGGAATCAACAAAGTAAGTATTGTACACTCCATATCCTAAGACAGTAGTAGGACACCATGATTTTCAGGCAGAGGAGCCAATAAGTCATTTTAGGGGGGTCTAACCCCTTGCTCATTTTTGACCAAAAAAATCGAGATTTTCAAAATTGAGTTTGTGCGCTAGGATGGAAGCCTCATCAACGCTGATTACAAAACCGTAAATCCCGAATGCATCAGACGAAAATCACAGGAGATATCGCAGATTGAAATTTGCGATTTTTGAAAATTGACATTTCCAAAATGAAAATCTAAACGGAGTGAGATAGGCTCTCGAGAATGCTTGCAATAGATTCAGCTTTTTCGAGAACCCATATTTTCATAACAATTTTTCAAATATTCGACACTGTTTAGCAAAACATCGAATTTATTGTTTTTCCTCTTTTCGATTTCGCGTTGAATTCGAAGAGCTCTCTGGAGTGCAATTCTCTATGGAATCATCAACTGTTTAGTTTGGTGAAATCAATAAAGTGAGTATTGTACACTCCATATCCTAAGATAGTAGTAGGACACTCTGATTTTTAGGCAGAGGAGCAAATGAGTCATTTTAGGGGGGTCTAACCCCTTGCTCATTTTTGACCGAAAAAATCGAGATTTCCAAAATTGAGTTTGTATGCTAGGAAGGAAGCCTTTTCAACGCTGATTACAAAACCGTAAATCCCGAATGCATCTGACGAAAATCACAGGAGATATCGCAGATTGAAATTTGCGATTTTTGAAAATTGCCATTTCAAAAATAAAAATCTGAACGGAGGGAGATAGGCTCTCGAGAATGCTTGCAATAGAGTCAGCTTGTTCGAGAACCCATATTTTCATAACAATTTTTCAGATATTCGAAACTGTTTAGCAAAAAATCGAATTTATTGTTTTTCCATTTTTCATTTTCGAGTTGAATTCGAAGAGCTCTCTGGAGGATGGAAGCTGATTACAAAACCGTAAATCCCGAATGCATCAGACGAAAATAACAGGAGATATCGCAGATTGAAATTTGCGATTTTTGAAAATTGCCATTTCCAAGATGAAAATCTAAACGGGGGGAGATAGGCTCTCGAGAATGCTTGCAATAGATTCAGCTTTTTCGAGAACCCATATTTTCATAACAATCTTTCAGATATTCGACACTGTTCAGCAAAAAATCGAATTTATTGTTTTTTCATTTTACATTTTCGTGTTGAATTCCAAGAGCTCTCTGGAGTGCAATTCTCTATGGAATCATCAACTGTTTAGTTTGGTGAAATCAACAAAGTGAGTATTGTACACTCCATATCCTAAGATAGTAGTAGGACACCCTGATTTTAAGGCAGAGGAGCAAATAGGTCCTTTTAGGGGGTTCTAACCCCTTTCTCATTTTTGAACAAAAAAATTGAGATTTTCAAAATTGAGTTTGTGTGCTAGGATGGAAGCCTTATCAACGCCGATTACAAAACCGTAAATTCCGAATGCATCAGACGAAAATAACAGGAGGTATCGCAGATTGAAATTTGCGATTTTTGAAAATTGCCATTTCCAAGATGAAAATCTACACGGAGGGAGATAGGCTTTCGAGTATGCTTGCAATAGATTCAGCTTTTTCGAGAACCCATATTTTCATAACAATTTTTTAGATATTTGACACTGTTTAGCAAAAAATCGAATTTATTTTTTTTCCATTTTTCATTTTCGAGTTGAATTCGAAGAGCTCTCGGGAGTGCAATTCTCTATGGAATCATCAACTGTTTAGTTTGGTGGAATCAACAAAGTAAGTATTGTACACTTCATATCCAAAGACAGTAGTAGGACACTATGATTTTCAGGCAGAGGAGCCAATAAGTCATTTTAGGGGGGTCTAACCCCTTGCTCATTTTTGACCGAAAAAATCGAGATTTTCAAAATTCAGTTTGTGTGCTAGGATGGAAGCCTTATCAACGCTGATTACAAAACGTAAATCCCGAATGCATCAGACGAAAATAACAGGAGATATCGCAGATTGAAATTTGCGATTTCTGAAAATTGACATTTCCGAAATGAAAATCTACACGGAGGGAGATAGGCTTTCGAGTATGCTTGCAATAGATTCAGCTTTTTCGAGAACCCATATTTTTATAACAATTTTTTAGATATTTGACACTGTTTAGCAAAAAATCAATTTATTTTTTTCCATTTTACATTTTCGAGTTGAATTCGAAGAGCTCTCTGGAGTGCAATTCTCTATGGAATCATCAACTGTTTAGTTTGGTGGAATCAACGAAGTAAGTATTGTACACTCCATATCCTAAAACAGTAGTAGGACACTCTGATTTTTAGGCAGAGGAGTAAATAGGTCATTTTAGGAGGGTCTAACCACTTGCTCATTTTTGACCAATAAAAATCGAGATTTTCAATATTGAGTTTGTGTGCTAGGATGGAAGCCTTATCAACGCTGATTACAAAACCGTAAATCCCGATTCCATCAGACTAAAATAACAGGAGATATCGCAGATTCAAATTTGCGATTTTTGAAAAATGCCATTTCCAAGATGAAAATCTAAACGGAGGGAGATAGGCTTTCAGGAATGCTTGCAATAGATTCAGCGTATTCGAGAACTCATATCTTTATAACAATTCCTGAGATGTTGGACAGAGTTCAGGAAAAAATCGAATTTATTGTTTTTCCATTTTTCATTTTCGAGTTGACTTCGATTAGCTCTCTGGAGTGCAATTCTCTATGGAATCATCAACTGTTTAGTTTGGTGGAATCAACAAAGTAAGTATTGTACACTCCATATCCTAAGACAGTAGTAGGATACCATGATTTTCAGGCAGAGGAGCAAATAGGTCATTTTAGGGGGGTCAAACCCCTTGCTCCTTTTTGACCAAAAAAATTGGGATTTTCAAAATTGGGTTTCTGTGCTAGGATGGAAGCCCTATCAACGCTGATTACAAAACCGTAAATTACGAATGGAACAGACGAAAATAACAGGAGATATCGCAGATTGAAATTTGCGATTTTTGAAAATTGACATTTCCAAAATGAAAATCTAAACGGAGTGAGATAGGCTCTCGAGAATGCTTGCAATAGATTCAGCTTTTTCGAGAACCTATATTTTCATAACAATTTTTCAGATATTTGACACTGTTTAGCAAAAAATCGAATTTATTGTTTTTCCATTTTTCATTTTCGAGTTGAATTCGAAGAGCTCTCTGGAGTGCAATTCTCTATGGAATCATCAACTGTTTAGTTTGGTGGAATCAACAAAGTAAGTATTGTACACTCCATATCCTAAGACAGTAATAGGACACCCTGATTTTTAGGCAGAGGAGCAAATAGGTCATTTTAGGGGGTTCTAACCCCTTGCTCATTTTTGAACAAAAAAATTGAGATTTTCAAAATTGAGTTTGTGTGCTAGGATGGAAGCCTTATCAACGCTGATTACAAAACCTTAAATCTCGAATGCATCAGACGAATATAGCAGGAGATATCGCAGATTGAAATTTGCGATTTTTGAAAATTGCCATTTCCAAAATGAAAATCTAAACGGAGAGAGAATACTTGCAATAGATTCAGCTTTTTCGAGAACCCATATTTTCATAACAATTTTTCAGATATTTGACACTGTTTAGCAAAAAATCGAATTTATTGTTTTTCCATTTTTCATTTTCGAGTTGAATTCGAAGAGCTCTCTGGAGTGCAATTCTGTATGGAATCATCAACTGTTTAGTTTGGTGGAATCAACAAAGTAAGTATTGTACACTCCATATCCTAAGACAGTAGTAGGACACCATGATTTTCAGGCAGAGGAGCCAATAAGTCATTTTAGGGGGGTCTAACCCCTTGCTCATTTTTGACCAAAAAAAAATCGAGATTTTCGAAATTGAGTTCGTGCGCTAGGATGGAAGCCTCATCAACGCTGATTACAAAACCGTAAATCCCGAATGCATCAGACGAAAATCACAGGAGATATCGCAGATTGAAATTTGCGATCTTTGAAAATTGACATTTCCAAAATGAAAATCTAAACGGAGTGAGATAGGCTCTCGAGAATGCTTGCAATAGATTCAGCTTTTTCGAGAACCCATATTTTCATAACAATTTTTCAGATATTCGACACTGTTTAGCAAAAAATCGAATTTATTGTTTTTCCATTTTTCATTTTCGAGTTGAATTCGAAGAGCTCTCTGGAGTGCAATTCTCTATGGAATCATCAACTGTTTAGTTTGGTGGAATCAACAAAGTAAGTATTGTACACTCCATATCCTAAGACAGTAGTAGGACACCCTGATTTTTAGGCAGAGGAGCAAATAGGTCATTTTAGGGGGTTCTAACCCCTTGCTCATTTTTGAACAAAAAAATTGAGATTTTCAAAATTGAGTTTGTGTGCTAGGATGGAAGCCTTGTCAACGCTGATTACAAAACCTTAAATCTCGAATGCATCAGACGAATATAGCAGGAGCAATCGCAGATTCAAATTTGCGATTTTTGAAAAATGCCATTTCCAAGATGAAAATCTAAACGGAGGGAGATAGGCTTTCAGGAATGCTTGCAATAGATTCAGCGTATTCGAGAACCCATATCTTCATAACAATTCCTGAGATGTTGGACAGTGTTCAGGAAAAAATCGAATTTATTTTTATTCCATTTTTCATTTTCGAGTTGACTTCGAGGAGCTCTCTGGAGTGCAATTCTCTACGGAATCATCAACTGTTTAGTTTGGTGGAATCAACAAAGTAAGTATTGTACACTCCATATCCTAAGACAGTAGTAGGATACCATTATTTTCAGGCAGAGGAGCAAATAGGTCATTTTAGGGGGGTCAAACCCCTTGCTCATTTTTGACCAAAAAAATTGAGATTTTCAAAATGGGGTTTTTGTGCTAGGATGGAAGCCTTATCAACGCTGATGATTACAAAACCGTAAATCCCGAATGCATCAGACGAAAATAGCAGGAGATATCGCAGATGGAAATTTGCGAATTTTGAAAATTGCCATTTCCAAAATGAAAATCTAAACGGAGGGAGATAGGCTTTCGAGAATGCTTGCAATAGATTCAGCTTTTTCGGGAACCAATATTTTCATAACAATTTTTCAGATATTTGACACTGTTTAGCAAAAAATCGAATTAATTTTTTTCCATTTTACATTTTCGAGTTGAATTCGAAGAGCTCTCTGGAGTGCAATTCTCTATGGAATCATCAACTGTTTAGTTTGGTGGAATCAACGAAGTAAGTATTGTACACTCCATATCCTAAGACAGTAGTAGGACACTCTGATTTTTAGGCAGAGGGGTAAATAGGTCATTTTAGGAGGGTCTAACCACTTGCTCATTTTTGACCAATAAAAATCGAGATTTTCAATATTGAGTTTGTGTGCTAGGATGGAAGCCTTATCAACGCTGATTACAAAACCGTAAATCCCGATTCCATCAGACTAAAATAACAGGAGATATCGCAGATTCAAATTTGCGATTTTTGAAAAATGCCATTTCCAAGATGAAAATCTAAACGGAGGGAGATAGGCTTTCAGGAATGCTTGCAATAGATTCAGCGTATTCGAGAACTCATATCTTTATAACAATTCCTGAGATGTTGGACAGTGTTCAGGAAAAAATCGAATTTATTTTTATTCCATTTTTCATTTTCGAGTTGACTTCGAGGAGCTCTCTGGAGTGCAATTCTCTACGGAATCATCAACTGTTTAGTTTGGTGGAATCAACAAAGTAAGTATTGTACACTCCATATCCTAAGACAGTAGTAGGATACCATGATTTTCAGGCAGAGGAGCAAATAGGTCATTTTAGGGGGGTCAAACCCCTTGCTCCTTTTTGACCAAAAAAATTGAGATTTTCAAAATTGAGTTTGTGTGCTAGGATGGAAGCCTTATCAACGCTGATTACAAAACCTTAAATCTCGAATGCATCAGACGAATATAGCAGGAGCAATCGCAGATTAAAATTTGCGATTTTTGAAAAATGCCATTTCCAAGATGAAAATCTAAACGGAGGGAGATAGGCTTTCAGGAATGCTTGCAATAGATTCAGCGTATTCGAGAACCCATATCTTCATAACAATTCCTGAGATGTTGGACAGTGTTCAGGAAAAAATCGAATTTATTTTTATTCCATTTTTCATTTTCGAGTTGACTTCGAGGAGCTCTCTGGACTGCAATTCTCTACGGAATCATCAACTGTTTAGTTTGGTGGAATCAACAAAGTAAGTATTGTACACTCCATATCCTAAGACAGTAGTAGGATACCATGATTTTCAGGCAGAGGAGCAAATAGGTCATTTTAGGGGGGTCTAACCCCTTGCTCATTTTTGACCAAAAAAATCGAGATTTTCGAAATTGAGTTTGTGCGCTAGGATGGAAGCCTCATCAACGCTGATTACAAAACCGTAAATCCCGAATGCATCAGAAGAAAATCACAGGAGATATCGCAGATTGAAATTTGCGATTTTTGAAAATTGACATTTCCAAAATGAAAATCTAAACGGAGTGAGATAGGCTCTCGAGAATGCTTGCAATAGATTCAGCTTTTTCGAGAACCCATATTTTCATAACAATTTTTCAGATATTTGACACTGTTTAGCAAAAAATCGAATTTATTGTTTTTCCATTTTTCATTTTCGAGTTGAATTCGAAGAGCTCTCTGGAGTGCAATTCTCTATGGAATCATCAACTGTTTAGTTTGGTGGAATCAACAAAGTAAGTATTGTACACTCCATATCCTAAGACAGTAGTAGGACACCCTGATTTTTAGGCAGAGGAGCAAATAGGTCATTTTAGGGGGTTCTAACCCCTTGCTCATTTTTGAACAAAAAAATTGAGATTTTCAAAATTGAGTTTGTGTGCTAGGATGGAAGCCTTATCAACGCTGATTACAAGACCTTAAATCTCGAATGCATCAGACGAATATAGCAGGAGATATCGCAGATTGAAATTTGCGATTTTTGAAAATTGCCATTTCCAAAACGAAAATCTAAACGGAGTGAGATAGTCTCTCGAGAATGCTTGCAATAGATTCAGCTTTGTCGAGAACCCATATTTTCATAACAATTTTTCAGATATTTGACACTGTTTAGCAAAAAATCGAATTTATTGTTTTTCCATTTTTCATTTTCGAGTTGAATTCGAAGAGCTCTCTGGAGTGCAATTCTGTATGGAATCATCAACTGTTTAGTTTGGTGGAATCAACAAAGTAAGTATTGTACACTCCATATCCTAAGACAGTAGTAGGACACCATGATTTTCAGGCAGAGGAGCCAATAAGTCATTTTAGGGGGGTCTAAACCCTTGCTCATTTTTGACCAAAATAAAATCGAGATTTTCGAAATTGAGTTTGTGCGCTAGGATGGAAGCCTCATCAACGCTGATTACAAAACCGTAAATCCCGAATGCATCAGACGAAAATCACAGGAGATATCGCAGATTGAAATTTGCGATTTTGGAAAAATGCCATTTCCAAGATGAAAATCTAAACGGAGGGAGATAGGCTTTCAGGAATGCTTGCAATAGATTCAGCGTTTTCGAGAACCCATATCTTCATAACAATTCCTGAGATGTTGGACAGTGTTCAAGAAAAAATCGAATTTATTTTTATTCCATTTTTCATTTTCGAGTTGACTTCGAGGAGCTCTCTGGAGTGCAATTCTCTACGGAATCATCAACTGTTTAGTTTGGTGGAATCAACAAAGTAAGTATTGTACACTCCATATCCTAAGACAGTAGTAGGATACCATTATTTTCAGGCAGAGGAGCAAATAGGTCATTTTAGGGGGGTCAAACCCCTTGCTCATTTTTGACCAAAAAAATTGAGATTTTCAAAATGGGGTTTTTGTGCTAGGATGGAAGCCTTATCAAAGCTGATGATTACAAAACCGTAAATCCCGAATGCATCAGACGAAAATAGCAGGAGATATCGCAGATGGAAATTTGCGAATTTTGAAAATTGCCATTTCTAAAATGAAAATCTAAACGGAGGGAGATAGGCTTTCGAGAATGCTTGCAATAGATTCAGCTTTTTCGAGAACCAATATTTTCAAATAAATTTTTCAGATATTCGACACTGTTTAGCAAAAAATCGAATTTATTTTTTTCCATTTTACATTTTCGAGTTGAATTCGAAGAGCTCTCTGGAGTGCAATTCTCTATGGAATCATCAACTGTTTAGTTTGGTGGAATCAACGAAGTAAGTATTGTACACTCCATATCCTAAGACAGTAGTAGGACACTCTGATTTTTAGGCAGAGGAGTAAATAGGTCATTTTAGGAGGGTCTAACCACTTGCTCATTTTTGACCAATAAAAATCGAGATTTTCAATATTGAGTTTGTGTGCTAGGATGGAAGCCTTATCAACGCTGATGATTACAAAACCGTAAATCCCGATTCCATCAGACTAAAATAACAGGAGATATCGCAGATTCAAATTTGCGATTTTTGAAAAATGCCATTTCCAAGATGAAAATCTAAACGGAGGGAGATAGGCTTTCAGGAATGCTTGCAATAGATTCAGCGTATTCGAGAACTCATATCTTTATAACAATTCCTGAGATGTTGGACAGTGTTCAGGAAAAAATCGAATTTATTGTTTTTCCATTTTTCATTTTCGAGTTGACTTCGAGGAGCTCTCTGGAGTGCAATTCTCTATGGAATCATCAACTGTTTAGTGTGGTGGAATCAACAAAGTAAGTATTGTACACTCCATATCCTAAGACAGTAGTAGGATACCATGATTTTCAGGCAGAGGAGCAAATAGGTCATTTTAGGGGGGTCAAACCCCTTGCTCCTTTTTGACCAAAAAAATTGAGATTTTCAAAATTGGGTTTTTGTGCTAGGATGGAAGCCCTATCAACGCTGATTACAAAACCGTAAATCCCGAATAGAACAGACGAAAATAACAGGAGATATCGCAGATTGAAATTTGCGATTTTTGAAAAATGCCATTTCCAAGATGAAAATCTAAACGGAGGGAGATAGGCTTTCAGGAATGCTTGCAATAGATTCAGCGTATTCGAGAACCCATATCTTCATAACAATTCCTGAGATGTTGGACAGTGTTCAGGAAAAAATCGAATTTATTTTTATTCCATTTTTCATTTTCGAGTTGACTTCGAGGAGCTCTCTGGAGTGCAATTCTCTACGGAATCATCAACTGTTTAGTTTGGTGGAATCAACAAAGTAAGTTTTGTACACTCCATATCCTAAGACAGTAGTAGGATACCATTATTTTCAGGCAGAGGAGCAAATAGGTCATTTTAGGGGGGTCAAACCCCTTGCTCATTTTTGACCAAAAAAATTGAGATTTTCAAAATGGGGTTTTTGTGCTAGGATGGAAGCCTTATCAACGCTGATGATTACAAAACCGTAAATCCCGAATGCATCAGACGAAAATAGCAGGAGATATCGCAGATGGAAATTTGCGAATTTTGAAATTTGCCATTTCCAAAATGAAAATCTAAACGGGGGGAGATAGACTTTCGAGAATGCTTGCAATAGATTCAGCTTTTTCGAGAACCAATATTTTCAAATAAATTTTTCAGATATTCGACACTGTTTAGCAAAAAATCGAATTTATTTTTTTCCATTTTACATTTTCGAGTTGAATTCGAAGAGCTCTCTGGAGTGCAATTCTCTATGGAATCATCAACTGTTCAGTTTGGTGGAATGAATAAAGTAAGTATTGTACACTCCATATCCTAAGACAGTAGTAGGACACTATGATTTTCAGGCAGAGGAGCCAATAAGTCAGTTTAGGGGGGTCTAACCCCTTGCTCATTTTTGACCAAAAAAATCGAGATTTTCAAAATTAAGTTTTTGTGCTAGGATGGAAGCCTCATCAACGCTGATAACAAAACCGTAAATCGCGAATGCATCAGACGAAAATAACAGGAGATATCGCAGATTGAAATTTGCGATTTTTGAAAATTGCCGTTTCCAAGATGAAAATCTACACGGAGGGAGATAGGCTTTCGAAAATGCTTGCAATAGATTCAGCTTTTTCGAGAACCCATATTTTCATAACAATTTTTCAGATATTTGACACTGTTTAGCAAAAAATCGAATTTATTTTTTTCCATTTTACATTTTCGAGTTGAATTCGAAGAGCTCTCTGGAGTGCAATTCTCTATGGAATCATCAACTGTTTAGTTTGGTGGAATCAACGAAGTAAGTATTGTACACTCCATATCCTAAGACAGAAGTAGGACACTCTGATTTTTAGGCAGAGGAGTAAATAGGTCATTTTAGGAGGGTCTAACCACTTGCTCATTTTTGACCAATAAAAATCGAGATTTTCAATATTGAGTTTGTGTGCTAGGATGGAAGCCTTATCAACGCTGATTACAAAACCGTAAATCCCGATTCCATCAGACTAAAATAACAGGAGATATCGCAGATTCAAATTTGCGATTTTTGAAAAATGCCATTTCCAAGATGAAAATCTAAACGGAGGGAGATAGGCTTTCAGGAATGCTTGCAATAGATTCAGCGTATTCGAGAACTCATATCTTTATAACAATTCCTGAGATGTTGGACAGTGTTCAGGAAAAAATCGAATTTATTGTTTTTCCATTTTTCATTTTCGAGTTGACTTCGAGGAGCTCTCTGGAGTGCAATTCTCTATGGAATCATCAACTGTTTAGTTTGGTGGAATCAACAAAGTAAGTATTGTACACTCCATATCCTAAGACAGTAGTAGGATACCATGATTTTCAGGCAGAGGAGCAAATAGGTCATTTTAGGGGGGTCAAACCCCTTGCTCCTTTTTGACCAAAAAAATTGAGATTTTCAAAATTGGGTTTTTGTGCTAGGATGGAAGCCCTATCAACGCTGATTACAAAACCGTAAATCCTGAATGGAACAGACGAAAATAACAGGAGATATCGCAGATTTAACTTTGCGATTTTTGAAAATTGCCATTTCCTGAATGAAAATCTGAACGGAGGGAGATAGGCTCTCGAGAATGCTTGCAGTAGATTCAGCTTTTTCGAGAACCCATATTTTCATAACAATTTTTCAGATATTTGACACTGTTTAGCAAAAAATCGAATTTATTGTTTTTCCATTTTTCCTTTTTGAGTTGAATTCGAAGAGCTCTCTGAAGGATGGAAGCTGATTACAAAACCGTTAATCCCGAATGCATCAGACGAAAATAACAGGAGATATCGCAGATTGAAATTTGCGATTTTTGAAAATTGCCGTTTCCAAGATGAAAATCTACACGGAGGGAGATAGGCTTTCGAAAATGCCTGCAATAGATTCAGCTTTTTCGAGAACCCATATTTTCATAACAATTTTTCAGATATCCGACAGTGTTTAGCAAAAAATCGAATTATTTTTTTTTCCATTTTTCATTTTCGAGTTGAATTCGAAGAGCTCTCTGGAGTGCAATTCTATATGGAATCATCAACTGTTTAGTTTGGTGGAATCAACATGGTAAGTATTTTACACTCCATATCCTAAGACAGTAGTAGGACACTCTGATTTTTAGGCAGAGGAGCAAATAGGTCCTTTTAGGGGGGTCTAACCCCTTGCTCATTTTTGACCAAAAAAATCGAGATTTTCAAAATTGAGTTTGTGTGCTAGGATGGAAGCCTCATCAACGCTGATTACAAAACCGTAAATCCCGAATGCATCAGACGAAAATAACAGGAGATATCGCAGATTGAAATTTGCGATTTTTGAAAATTGCCATTTCCAAAATGAAAATCTAAACGAAGAAAGATAGGCTCTCGAGAATGCTTGCAATAGATTCAGCTTTTTCGAGAACCCATATTTTCATAATAATTTTTCAGATATTCGACACTGTTTAGCAAAAAATCGAATATATTGTTTTCCCATTTTTCATTTTCGCGTTGAATTCGAAGAGCTCTCTGGAGTGCAATTCTCTATGGAATCATCAACTGTTTTGTTTGGTATAATCAACAAAGTAAGTATTGTACACTCCATATCCTAAGACAGTAGTAGGACACTCTGATTTTCAGGCAGAGGAGCAAATAGGTCCTTTTAGGGGGTCTAACCCCTTGCTCATTTTTGACCAAAAAATCGAGATTTTCAAAATTGAGTTTGTGTACTAGGATGGAAGCCTTATCAACGCTGATAACGAAACCGTAAATCGCGAATGCATCAGACGAAAATAACAGGAGATATCGCAGATTGAAATTTGCGATTTTTGAAAATTGACATTTCCAAAATGAAAATCTAAACGGAGTGAGATAGGCTCTCGAGAATGCTTGCAATAGATTCAGCTTTTTCGAGAACCCATATTTTCATAACAATTTTTCAGATATTTGACACTGTTTAGCAAAAAATCTAATTTATTTTTTTTCCATTTTTCATTTTCGAGTTGAATTCGAAGAGCTCTCTGGAGTGCAATTCTCTATGGAATCATCAACTGTTTAGTTTGGTGGAATCAACAAAGTAAGTATTGTACACTCCATATCCTAAGACAGTAGTAGGACACCCTGATTTTTAGGCAGAGGAGCAAATAGGTCATTTTAGGGGGTTCTAACCCCTTGCTCATTTTTGAACAAAAAAATTGAGATTTTCAAAATTGAGTTTGTGTGCTAGGATGGAAGCCTTATCAACGCTGATTACAAAACCTTAAATCTCGAATGCATCAGACGAATATAGCAGGAGCTATCGCAGATTCAAATTTGCGATTTTTGAAAAATGCCATTTCCAAGATGAAAATCTAAACGGAGGGAGATAGGCTTTCAGGAATGCTTGCAATAGATTCAGCGTATTCGAGAACTCATATCTTTATAACAATTTCTGAGATGTTGGACAGTGTTCAGGAAAAAATCGAATTCATTGTTTTTCCATTTTTCATTTTCGAGTTGACTTCGAGGAGCTCTCTGGAGTGCAATTCTCTATGGAATCATCAACTGTTTAGTTTGGTGGAATCAACAAAGTAAGTATTGTACACTCCATATCCTAAGACAGTAGTAGGATACCATGATTTTCAGGCAGAGGAGCAAATAGGTCATTTTAGAGGGGTCAAACCCCTTGCTCATTTTTGACCAAAAAAATCGAGATTTTCAAAATTGAGTTTGTGTGCTAGGACGGAAGCCTTATCAACGCTGATAACGAAACCGTAAATCGCGAATGCATCAGACGAAAATAACAGGAGATATCGCAGATTGAAATTTGCGATTTTTGAAAATTGCCATTTCCAAGATGAAAATCTAAACGGAGGGAGATCGGCTCTCGAGAATGCTTGCAATAGATTCAGCTTTTTCGAGAACCCTTATTTTCATAACAATTTTTCAGATATTTGACACTGTTTAGCAAAAAATGGAATTTATATTTTTTCCATTTTTAATTTTCGAGTTAAATTCCAAGAGCTCCCTGGAGTGCAATTCTCTATGGAATCATCAACTGTTCAGTTTGGTGGAATCAATAAAGTAAGTATTGTACACTCCATATCCTAAGACAGTAGTAGGACACTATGATTTTCAGGCAGAGGAGCCAATAAGTCATTTTAGGGGGGTCTAACCCCTTGCTCATTTTTGACCAAAAAAATCGAGATTTTCAAAATTAAGTTTTTGTGCTAGGATGGAAGCCTCATCAACGCTGATAACAAAACCGTAAATCGCGAATGCATCAGACGAAAATAACAGGAGATATCGCAGATTGAAATTTGCGATTTTTGAAAATTGCCGTTTCCAAGATGAAAATCTACACGGAGGGAGATAGGCTCTCGAGAATGCTTGCAATAGATTCAGCTTTTTCGAGAACCCATATTTTCATAACAATTTTTCAGATATTTGACACTGTTTAGCAAAAAATCGAATTATTTTTTTTTCCATTTTCCATTTTCGAGTTGAATTCGAAGAGCTCTCTGGAGTGCAATTCTATATGGAATCATCAACTGTTTAGTTTGGTGGAATCAACAAGGTAAGTATTTTACACTCCATATCCTAAGACAGTAGTAGGACACTCTGATTTTTAGGCAGAGGAGCAAATAGGTCCTTTTAGGGGGGTCTAACCCCTTGCTCATTTTTGACCAAAAAAATCGAGATTTTCAAAATTGAGTTTTTGTGCTAGGATGGAAGCCTTATCAACGCTGATGATTACAAAACCGTAAATCCCGATTCCATCAGACTAAAATAACAGGAGATATCGCAGATTCAAATTTGCGATTTTTGA
Organism: Coccinella septempunctata; assembly: GCF_907165205.1. Classification (NCBI taxonomy): domain Eukaryota; kingdom Metazoa; phylum Arthropoda; class Insecta; order Coleoptera; family Coccinellidae; genus Coccinella; species Coccinella septempunctata. The sequence goes on along the minus strand of NC_058192.1, from coordinate 41,392,188 downwards.
AAAATGCCATTTCCAAGATGAAAATCTAAACGGAGGGAGATAGGCTTTCAGGAATGCTTGCAATAGATTCAGCGTATTCGAGAACTCATATCTTTATAACAATTCCTGAGATGTTGGACAGTGTTCAGGAAAAAATCGAATTTATTGTTTTTCCATTTTTCATTTTCGAGTTGACTTCGAGGAGCTCTCTGGAGTGCAATTCTCTATGGAATCATCAACTGTTTAGTGTGGTGGAATCAACAAAGTAAGTATTGTACACTCCATATCCTAAGACAGTAGTAGGATACCATTATTTTCAGGCAGAGGAGCAAATAGGTCATTTTAGGGGGGTCAAACCCCTTGCTCATTTTTGACCAAAAAAATTGAGATTTTCAAAATGGGGTTTTTGTGCTAGGATGGAAGCCTTATCAAAGCTGATGATTACAAAACCGTAAATCCCGAATGCATCAGACGAAAATAGCAGGAGATATCGCAGATGGAAATTTGCGAATTTTGAAAATTGCCATTTCTAAAATGAAAATCTAAACGGAGGGAGATAGGCTTTCGAGAATGCTTGCAATAGATTCAGCTTTTTCGAGAACCAATATTTTCAAATAAATTTTTCAGATATTCGACACTGTTTAGCAAAAAATCGAATTTATTTTTTTCCATTTTACATTTTCGAGTTGAATTCGAAGAGCTCTCTGGAGTGCAATTCTCTATGGAATCATCAACTGTTTAGTTTGGTGGAATCAACGAAGTAAGTATTGTACACTCCATATCCTAAGACAGTAGTAGGACACTCTGATTTTTAGGCAGAGGAGTAAATAGGTCATTTTAGGAGGGTCTAACCACTTGCTCATTTTTGACCAATAAAAATCGAGATTTTCAATATTGAGTTTGTGTGCTAGGATGGAAGCCTTATCAACGCTGATGATTACAAAACCGTAAATCCCGATTCCATCAGACTAAAATAACAGGAGATATCGCAGATTCAAATTTGCGATTTTTGAAAAATGCCATTTCCAAGATGAAAATCTAAACGGAGGGAGATAGGCTTTCAGGAATGCTTGCAATAGATTCAGCGTATTCGAGAACTCATATCTTTATAACAATTCCTGAGATGTTGGACAGTGTTCAGGAAAAAATCGAATTTATTGTTTTTCCATTTTTCATTTTCGAGTTGACTTCGAGGAGCTCTCTGGAGTGCAATTCTCTATGGAATCATCAACTGTTTAGTGTGGTGGAATCAACAAAGTAAGTATTGTACACTCCATATCCTAAGACAGTAGTAGGATACCATGATTTTCAGGCAGAGGAGCAAATAGGTCATTTTAGGGGGGTCAAACCCCTTGCTCCTTTTTGACCAAAAAAATTGAGATTTTCAAAATTGGGTTTTTGTGCTAGGATGGAAGCCCTATCAACGCTGATTACAAAACCGTAAATCCCGAATAGAACAGACGAAAATAACAGGAGATATCGCAGATTGAAATTTGCGATTTTTGAAAAATGCCATTTCCAAGATGAAAATCTAAACGGAGGGAGATAGGCTTTCAGGAATGCTTGCAATAGATTCAGCGTATTCGAGAACCCATATCTTCATAACAATTCCTGAGATGTTGGACAGTGTTCAGGAAAAAATCGAATTTATTTTTATTCCATTTTTCATTTTCGAGTTGACTTCGAGGAGCTCTCTGGAGTGCAATTCTCTACGGAATCATCAACTGTTTAGTTTGGTGGAATCAACAAAGTAAGTTTTGTACACTCCATATCCTAAGACAGTAGTAGGATACCATTATTTTCAGGCAGAGGAGCAAATAGGTCATTTTAGGGGGGTCAAACCCCTTGCTCATTTTTGACCAAAAAAATTGAGATTTTCAAAATGGGGTTTTTGTGCTAGGATGGAAGCCTTATCAACGCTGATGATTACAAAACCGTAAATCCCGAATGCATCAGACGAAAATAGCAGGAGATATCGCAGATGGAAATTTGCGAATTTTGAAATTTGCCATTTCCAAAATGAAAATCTAAACGGGGGGAGATAGACTTTCGAGAATGCTTGCAATAGATTCAGCTTTTTCGAGAACCAATATTTTCAAATAAATTTTTCAGATATTCGACACTGTTTAGCAAAAAATCGAATTTATTTTTTTCCATTTTACATTTTCGAGTTGAATTCGAAGAGCTCTCTGGAGTGCAATTCTCTATGGAATCATCAACTGTTCAGTTTGGTGGAATGAATAAAGTAAGTATTGTACACTCCATATCCTAAGACAGTAGTAGGACACTATGATTTTCAGGCAGAGGAGCCAATAAGTCAGTTTAGGGGGGTCTAACCCCTTGCTCATTTTTGACCAAAAAAATCGAGATTTTCAAAATTAAGTTTTTGTGCTAGGATGGAAGCCTCATCAACGCTGATAACAAAACCGTAAATCGCGAATGCATCAGACGAAAATAACAGGAGATATCGCAGATTGAAATTTGCGATTTTTGAAAATTGCCGTTTCCAAGATGAAAATCTACACGGAGGGAGATAGGCTTTCGAAAATGCTTGCAATAGATTCAGCTTTTTCGAGAACCCATATTTTCATAACAATTTTTCAGATATTTGACACTGTTTAGCAAAAAATCGAATTTATTTTTTTCCATTTTACATTTTCGAGTTGAATTCGAAGAGCTCTCTGGAGTGCAATTCTCTATGGAATCATCAACTGTTTAGTTTGGTGGAATCAACGAAGTAAGTATTGTACACTCCATATCCTAAGACAGAAGTAGGACACTCTGATTTTTAGGCAGAGGAGTAAATAGGTCATTTTAGGAGGGTCTAACCACTTGCTCATTTTTGACCAATAAAAATCGAGATTTTCAATATTGAGTTTGTGTGCTAGGATGGAAGCCTTATCAACGCTGATTACAAAACCGTAAATCCCGATTCCATCAGACTAAAATAACAGGAGATATCGCAGATTCAAATTTGCGATTTTTGAAAAATGCCATTTCCAAGATGAAAATCTAAACGGAGGGAGATAGGCTTTCAGGAATGCTTGCAATAGATTCAGCGTATTCGAGAACTCATATCTTTATAACAATTCCTGAGATGTTGGACAGTGTTCAGGAAAAAATCGAATTTATTGTTTTTCCATTTTTCATTTTCGAGTTGACTTCGAGGAGCTCTCTGGAGTGCAATTCTCTATGGAATCATCAACTGTTTAGTTTGGTGGAATCAACAAAGTAAGTATTGTACACTCCATATCCTAAGACAGTAGTAGGATACCATGATTTTCAGGCAGAGGAGCAAATAGGTCATTTTAGGGGGGTCAAACCCCTTGCTCCTTTTTGACCAAAAAAATTGAGATTTTCAAAATTGGGTTTTTGTGCTAGGATGGAAGCCCTATCAACGCTGATTACAAAACCGTAAATCCTGAATGGAACAGACGAAAATAACAGGAGATATCGCAGATTTAACTTTGCGATTTTTGAAAATTGCCATTTCCTGAATGAAAATCTGAACGGAGGGAGATAGGCTCTCGAGAATGCTTGCAGTAGATTCAGCTTTTTCGAGAACCCATATTTTCATAACAATTTTTCAGATATTTGACACTGTTTAGCAAAAAATCGAATTTATTGTTTTTCCATTTTTCCTTTTTGAGTTGAATTCGAAGAGCTCTCTGAAGGATGGAAGCTGATTACAAAACCGTTAATCCCGAATGCATCAGACGAAAATAACAGGAGATATCGCAGATTGAAATTTGCGATTTTTGAAAATTGCCGTTTCCAAGATGAAAATCTACACGGAGGGAGATAGGCTTTCGAAAATGCCTGCAATAGATTCAGCTTTTTCGAGAACCCATATTTTCATAACAATTTTTCAGATATCCGACAGTGTTTAGCAAAAAATCGAATTATTTTTTTTTCCATTTTTCATTTTCGAGTTGAATTCGAAGAGCTCTCTGGAGTGCAATTCTATATGGAATCATCAACTGTTTAGTTTGGTGGAATCAACATGGTAAGTATTTTACACTCCATATCCTAAGACAGTAGTAGGACACTCTGATTTTTAGGCAGAGGAGCAAATAGGTCCTTTTAGGGGGGTCTAACCCCTTGCTCATTTTTGACCAAAAAAATCGAGATTTTCAAAATTGAGTTTGTGTGCTAGGATGGAAGCCTCATCAACGCTGATTACAAAACCGTAAATCCCGAATGCATCAGACGAAAATAACAGGAGATATCGCAGATTGAAATTTGCGATTTTTGAAAATTGCCATTTCCAAAATGAAAATCTAAACGAAGAAAGATAGGCTCTCGAGAATGCTTGCAATAGATTCAGCTTTTTCGAGAACCCATATTTTCATAATAATTTTTCAGATATTCGACACTGTTTAGCAAAAAATCGAATATATTGTTTTCCCATTTTTCATTTTCGCGTTGAATTCGAAGAGCTCTCTGGAGTGCAATTCTCTATGGAATCATCAACTGTTTTGTTTGGTATAATCAACAAAGTAAGTATTGTACACTCCATATCCTAAGACAGTAGTAGGACACTCTGATTTTCAGGCAGAGGAGCAAATAGGTCCTTTTAGGGGGTCTAACCCCTTGCTCATTTTTGACCAAAAAATCGAGATTTTCAAAATTGAGTTTGTGTGCTAGGATGGAAGCCTTATCAACGCTGATAACGAAACCGTAAATCGCGAATGCATCAGACGAAAATAACAGGAGATATCGCAGATTGAAATTTGCGATTTTTGAAAATTGACATTTCCAAAATGAAAATCTAAACGGAGTGAGATAGGCTCTCGAGAATGCTTGCAATAGATTCAGCTTTTTCGAGAACCCATATTTTCATAACAATTTTTCAGATATTTGACACTGTTTAGCAAAAAATCTAATTTATTTTTTTTCCATTTTTCATTTTCGAGTTGAATTCGAAGAGCTCTCTGGAGTGCAATTCTCTATGGAATCATCAACTGTTTAGTTTGGTGGAATCAACAAAGTAAGTATTGTACACTCCATATCCTAAGACAGTAGTAGGACACCCTGATTTTTAGGCAGAGGAGCAAATAGGTCATTTTAGGGGGTTCTAACCCCTTGCTCATTTTTGAACAAAAAAATTGAGATTTTCAAAATTGAGTTTGTGTGCTAGGATGGAAGCCTTATCAACGCTGATTACAAAACCTTAAATCTCGAATGCATCAGACGAATATAGCAGGAGCTATCGCAGATTCAAATTTGCGATTTTTGAAAAATGCCATTTCCAAGATGAAAATCTAAACGGAGGGAGATAGGCTTTCAGGAATGCTTGCAATAGATTCAGCGTATTCGAGAACTCATATCTTTATAACAATTTCTGAGATGTTGGACAGTGTTCAGGAAAAAATCGAATTCATTGTTTTTCCATTTTTCATTTTCGAGTTGACTTCGAGGAGCTCTCTGGAGTGCAATTCTCTATGGAATCATCAACTGTTTAGTTTGGTGGAATCAACAAAGTAAGTATTGTACACTCCATATCCTAAGACAGTAGTAGGATACCATGATTTTCAGGCAGAGGAGCAAATAGGTCATTTTAGAGGGGTCAAACCCCTTGCTCATTTTTGACCAAAAAAATCGAGATTTTCAAAATTGAGTTTGTGTGCTAGGACGGAAGCCTTATCAACGCTGATAACGAAACCGTAAATCGCGAATGCATCAGACGAAAATAACAGGAGATATCGCAGATTGAAATTTGCGATTTTTGAAAATTGCCATTTCCAAGATGAAAATCTAAACGGAGGGAGATCGGCTCTCGAGAATGCTTGCAATAGATTCAGCTTTTTCGAGAACCCATATTTTCATAACAATTTTTCAGATATTTGACACTGTTTAGCAAAAAATGGAATTTATATTTTTTCCATTTTTAATTTTCGAGTTAAATTCCAAGAGCTCCCTGGAGTGCAATTCTCTATGGAATCATCAACTGTTCAGTTTGGTGGAATCAATAAAGTAAGTATTGTACACTCCATATCCTAAGACAGTAGTAGGACACTATGATTTTCAGGCAGAGGAGCCAATAAGTCATTTTAGGGGGGTCTAACCCCTTGCTCATTTTTGACCAAAAAAATCGAGATTTTCAAAATTAAGTTTTTGTGCTAGGATGGAAGCCTCATCAACGCTGATAACAAAACCGTAAATCGCGAATGCATCAGACGAAAATAACAGGAGATATCGCAGATTGAAATTTGCGATTTTTGAAAATTGCCGTTTCCAAGATGAAAATCTACACGGAGGGAGATAGGCTCTCGAGAATGCTTGCAATAGATTCAGCTTTTTCGAGAACCCATATTTTCATAACAATTTTTCAGATATTTGACACTGTTTAGCAAAAAATCGAATTATTTTTTTTTCCATTTTCCATTTTCGAGTTGAATTCGAAGAGCTCTCTGGAGTGCAATTCTATATGGAATCATCAACTGTTTAGTTTGGTGGAATCAACAAGGTAAGTATTTTACACTCCATATCCTAAGACAGTAGTAGGACACTCTGATTTTTAGGCAGAGGAGCAAATAGGTCCTTTTAGGGGGGTCTAACCCCTTGCTCATTTTTGACCAAAAAAATCGAGATTTTCAAAATTGAGTTTTTGTGCTAGGATGGAAGCCTCATCAACGCTGATTACAAAACCGTAAATCCCGAATGCATCAGACGAAAATAACAGGAGATATCGCAGATTGAAATTTGCGATTTTTGAAAATTGCCATTTCCAAAATAAAAATCTAAACGGAGGGAGATAGGCTCTCGAGAATGCTTGCAATAGATTCAGCTTTTTCGAGAACCCATATTTTCATAATAATTTTTCAGATATTCGACACTGTTTAGCAAAAAATCGAATATATTGTTTTCCCATTTTTCATTTTCGCGTTGAATTCGAAGAGCTCTCTGGAGTGCAATTCTCTATGGAATCATCAACTGTTTAGTTTGGTGGAATCAACAAAGTAAGTATTGTACACTCCATATCCTAAGACAGTAGTAGGACACTCTGATTTTTAGGCAGAGGAGCAAATAGGTCCTTTTAGGGGGTCTAATCCCTTGCTCATTTTTGACCAAAAAAATCGAGATTTTCAAAATTGAGTTTGTGTGCTAGGATGGAAGCCTTATCAACGCTGATAACGAAACCGTAAATCGCGAATGCATCAGACGAAAATAACAGGAGATATCGCAGATTGAAATTTGCGATTTTTGAAAATTGCCATTTCCAAGATGAAAATCTACACGGAGGGAAATATGCTTTCTAGAATGCTTGCAATAGATTCAGCTTTTTCGAGAACCCATATTTTCATAACAATTTTCCAGATATTTGACACTGTTTAGCAAAAAATCGAATTTATTGTTTTTCCATTTTTCATTTTCGAGTTGAATTCGAAGAGCTCTCTGGAGTGCAATTCTCTATGGAATCATCAACTGTTTAGTTTGGTGAAATCAAGAAGGTAAGTATTTTACACTCCATATCCTAAGACAGTAGTAGGACACTCTGATTTTTAGGCAGAGAAGCAAATAGGTCCTTTTAGGGGGGTCTAACCCCTTGCTCATTTTCTACCAAAAAAATCGAGATTTTCAAAATTGAGTTTGTGTGCTAGGATGGAAGCCTTTACAACGCTGATTACAAAACCGTAAATCCCGAATGCATCAGACGAAAATAACAGGAGATATCGCAGATTGAAATTTACGATTTTTGAAAATTGCCATTTCCAAAATGAAAATCTAAACGGAGGGAGATAGGCTCTCGAGAATGCTTGCAATAGATTCAGCTTTTTCGAGAACCCATATTTTCATAACAATTTTTCAGATATTTGACACTGTTTAGCAAAAAATCGAATTTATTTTTTTTCCATTTTTCATTTTCGAGTTGAATTCGAAGAGCTCTCTGGAGTGCAATTCTCTATGGAATCATCAACTGTTTAGTTTGGTGGAATCAAGAAGGTAAGTATTTCACACTCCATATCCTAAGACAGTAGTAGGACACTCTGATTTTTAGGCAGAGGAGCAAATAGGTCCTTTTTGGGGGGTCTAACCCCTTGCTCATTTTTGACCAAAAAAATCGAGATTTTCAAAATTGAGTTTGTGTGCTAGGATGGAAGCCTTATCAACGCTGATTACAAAACCGTAAATCCCGAATGCATCACACGAAAATAACAGGAGATATCGCAGATTGAAATTTGCGATTTTTGAAAATTGCCATTTCCAAGATGAAAATCTACACGAAGGGAGATATGCTTTCTAGAATGCTTGCAATAGATTCAGCTTTTTCGAGAACCCATATTTTCATAACATTTTTTCAGATATTTGACACTGTTTAGCAAAAAATCGAATTATTTTTTTTTCCATTTTTCATTTTCGAGTTGAATTCGAAGAGCTCTCTGGAGTGCAATTCTATATGGAATCATCAACTGTATAGTTTGGTGGAATCAACAAAGTAAGTATTGTACACTCCATATCCTAAGACAGTAGTAGGACACCATGATTTTCAGGCAGAGGAGCCAATAAGTCATTTTAGGGGGGTCTAACCCCTTGCTCATTTTCGACCAAAAAAATCGAGATTTTCGAAATTGAGTTTGTGCGCTAGGATGGAAGCCTCATCAACGCTGATTACAAAACCGTAAATCCCGAATGCATCAGACGAAAATCACAGGAGATATCGCAGATTGAAATTTGCGATTTTTGAAAATTGCCATTTCCAAAATGAAAATCTAAACGGAGTGAGATAGGCTCTCGAGAATGCTTGCAATAGATTCAGCTTTTTCGAGAACCCATATTTTCATAACAATTTTTCAGACATTTGACACTGTTTAGCAAAAAATCGAATTTATTGTTTTTCCATTTTTCATTTTCGAGTTGAATTCGAAGAGCTCTCTGGAGTGCAATTCTCTATGGAATCATCAACTGTTTAGTTTGGTGGAATCAACAAAGTATGTATTGTACACTCCATATCCTAAGACAGAAGTGGGAACCCCTGATTTTTAGGCAGAGGAGCAAATAGGTCATTTTAGGGGGTTCTAACCCCTTGCTCATTTTTGAACAAAAAAATTGAGATTTTCAAAATTGAGTTTGTGTGCTAGGATGGAAGCCTTATCAACGCTGATTACAAAACCTTAAATCTCGAATGCATCAGACGAATATAGCAGGAGCTATCGCAGATTCAAATTTGCGATTTTTGAAAAATGCCATTTCCAAGATGAAAATCTAAACGGAGGGAGATAGGCTTTCAGGAATGCTTGCAATAGATTCAGCGTATTCGAGAACCCATATCTTCATAACAATTCCTGAGATGTTGGACAGTGTTCAGGAAAAAATCGAATTTATTGTTATTCCATTTTTCATTTTCGAGTTGACTTCGAGGAGCTCTCTGGAGTGCAATTCTCTACGGAATCATCAACTGTTTAGTTTGGTGGAATCAACAAAGTAAGTATTGTACACTCCATATCCTAAGACAGTAGTAGGATACCATTATTTTCAGGCAGAGGAGCAAATAGGTCATTTTAGGGGGTCAAACCCCTTGCTCATTTTTGACCAAAAAAAATGAGATTTTCAAAATGGGGTTTTTGTGCTAGGATGGAAGCCTTATCAACGCTGATTACAAAACCGTAAATCCCGAATGCATCAGACGAAAATAGCAGGAGATATCGCAGATGGAAATTTGCGAATTTTGAAAATTGCCATTTCCAAAATGAAAATCTAAACGGAGGGAGATAGGCTTTCGAGAATGCTTGCAATAGATTCAGCTTTTTCGAGAACCAATATTTTCATAACAATTTTTCAGACATTCGACACTGTTTAGCAAAAAATCGAATTTATTTTTTTTCCATTTTACATTTTCGAGTTGAATTCGAAGAGCTCTCTGGAGTGCAATTCTCTATGGAATCATCAACTGTTTAGTTTGGTGGAATCAACAAAGTAAGTTTTGTACACTCCATATCCTAAGACAGTAGTAGGACACCCTGATTTTTAGGCAGAGGAGCAAATAGGTCATTTTAGGGGGTTCTAACCCCTTGCTCATTTTTGAACAAAAAAATTGAGATTTTCAAAATTGAGTTTGTGTGCTAGGATGGAAGCCTTATCAACGCTGATTACAAAACCGTAAATCTCGAATGCATCAGACGAAAATAGCAGGAGCTGTCGCAGATTCAAATTTGCGATTTTTGAAAAATGACATTTCCAAGATGAAAATCTAAACGGAGGGAGATAGGCTTTCAGGAATGCTTGCAATAGATTCAGCGTATTCGAGAACCCATATCTTCATAACAATTCCTGAGATGTTGGACAGTGTTCAGGAAAAAATCGAATTTATTGTTTTTCCATTTTTCATTTTCGAGTTGATTTCGAGGAGCTCTCTGGAGTGCAATTCTCTATGGAATCATCAACTGTTTAGTTTGGTGGAATCAACAAAGTAAGTATTGTACACTCCATATCCTAAGACAGTAGTAGGATACCATTATTTTCAGGCAGAGGAGCAAATAGGTCATTTTAGGGGGGTCAAACCCCTTGCTCATTTTTGACCAAAAAAAATGAGATTTTCAAAATGGGGTTTTTGTGCTAGGATGGAAGCCTTATCAACGCTGATTACAAAACCGTAAATCCCGAATGCATCAGACGAAAATAGCAGGAGATATCGCAGATGGAAATTTGCGAATTTTGAAAATTGCCATTTCCAAAATGAAAATCTAAACGGAGGGAGATAGGCTTTCGAGAATGCTTGCAATAGATTCAGCTTTTTCGAGAACCAATATTTTCATAACAATTTTTCAGATATTTGACACTGTTTAGCAAAAAATCGAATTTATTTTTTTTCCATTTTACATTTTCGAGTTGAATTCGAAGAGCTCTCTGGAGTGCAATTCTCCATGGAATCATCAACTGTTTAGTTTGGTGGAATCAACAAAGTAAGTTTTGTACACTCCATATCCTAAGACAGTAGTAGGACACCCTGATTTTTAGGCAGAGGAGCAAATAGGTCATTTTAGGGGGTTCTAACCCCTTGCTCATTTTTGAACAAAAAAATTGAGATTTTCAAAATTGAGTTTGTGTGCTAGGATGGAAGCCTTATCAACGCTGATTACAAAACCGTAAATCTCGAATGCATCAGACGAAAATAGCAGGAGCTGTCGCAGATTCAAATTTGCGATTTTTGAAAAATGACATTTCCAAGATGAAAATCTAAACGGAGGGAGATAGGCTTTCAGGAATGCTTGCAATAGATTCAGCGTATTCGAGAACCCATATCTTCATAACAATTCCTGAGATGTTGGACAGTGTTCAGGAAAAAATCGAATTTATTGTTTTTCCATTTTTCATTTTCGAGTTGACTTCGAGGAGCTCTCTGGAGTGCAATTCTCTATGGAATCATCAACTGTTTAGTTTGGTGGAATCAACAAAGTAAGTATTGTACACTCCATATCCTAAGACAGTAGTAGGATACCATTATTTTCAGGCAGAGGAGCCAATAAGTCATTTTAGGGGGGTCTAACCCCTTGCTCATTTTTGACCAAAAAAATCGAGATTTTCGAAATTGAGTTTATGCGCTAGGATGGAAGCCTCATCAACGCTGATTACAAAACCGTAAATCCCGAATGCATCAGACGAAAATAACAGGAGATACCGCAGATTGAAATTTGCGATTTTTGAAAATTGCCATTTCCAAAATGAAAATCTAAACGGAGTGAGATAGGCTCTCGAGAATGCTTGCAATAGATTCAGCTTTTTCGAGAACCCATATTTTCATAACAATTTTTCAGATATTTGACACTGTTTAGCAAAAAATCGAATTTATTGTTTTTCCATTTTTCATTTTCGAGTTGAATTCGAAGAGCTCTCTGGAGTGCAATTCTGTATGGAATCATCAACTGTTTAGTTTGGTGGAATCAACAAAGTAAGTATTGTACACTCCATATCCTAAGACAGTAGTAGGACACCATGATTTTCAGGCAGAGGAGCCAATAAGTCATTTTAGGGGGGTCTAACCCCTTGCTCATTTTTGACCAAAAAAATCGAGATTTTCGAAATTGAGTTTGTGCGCTAGGATGGAAGCCTCATCAACGCTGATTACAAAACCGTAAATCCCGAATGCATCAGACGAAAATCACAGGAGATATCGCAGATTGAAATTTGCGATTTTTGAAAATTGACATTTCCAAAATGAAAATCTAAACGGAGTGAGATAGGCTCTCGAGAATGCTTGCAATAGATTCAGCTTTTTCGAGAACCCATATTTTCATAACAATTTTTCAGATATTTGACACTGTTTAGCAAAAAATCGAATTTATTGTTTTTCCATTTTTCATTTTCGAGTTGAATTCGAAGAGCTCTCTGGAGTGCAATTCTCTATGGAATCATCAACTGTTTAGTTTGGTGGAATCAACAAAGTAAGTATTGTACACTCCATATCCTAAGACAGTAGTAGGATACCATTATTTTCAGGCAGAGGAGCAAATAGGTCATTTTAGGGGGGTCAAACCCCTTGCTCATTTTTGACCAAAAAAAATGAGATTTTCAAAATGGGGTTTTCGTGCTAGGATGGAAGCCTTATCAACGCTGATTACAAAACCGTAAATCCCGAATGCATCAGACGAAAATAGCAGGAGATATCGCAGATGGAAATTTGCGAATTTTGAAAATTGCCATTTCCAAAATGAAAATCTAAACGGAGGGAGATAGGCTTTCGAGAATGCTTGCAATAGATTCAGCTTTTTCGAGAACCAATATTTTCATAACAATTTTTCAGATATTTGACACTGTTTAGCAGAAAATCGAATTTATTTTTTTCCATTTTACATTTTCGAGTTGAATTCGAAGAGCTCTCTGGAGTGCAATTCTCTATGGAATCATCAACTGTTTAGTTTGGTGGAATCAACAAAGTAAGTATTGTACACTCCATATCCTAAGACAGTAGTAGGACACCCTGATTTTTAGGCAGAGGAGCAAATAGGTCATTTTAGGGGGTTCTAACCCCTTGCTCATTTTTGAACAAAAAAATTGAGATTTTCAAAATTGAGTTTGTGTGCTAGGATGGAAGCCTTATCAACGCTGATTTCAAAACCGTAAATTTCGAATGCATCAGACGAAAATAGCAGGAGCTGTCGCAGATTCAAATTTGCGATTTTTGAAAAATGACATTTCCAAGATGAAAATCTAAACGGAGGGAGATAGGCTTTCAGGAATGCTTGCAATAGATTCAGCGTATTCGAGAACCCATATCTTCATAACAATTCCTGAGATGTTGGACAGTGTTCAGGAAAAAATCGAATTTATTGTTTTTCCATTTTTCATTTTCGAGTTGACTTCGAGGAGCTCTCTGGAGTGCAATTCTCTATGGAATCATCAACTGTTTAGTTTGGTGGAATCAACAAAGTAAGTGTTGTACACTCCATATCCTAAGACAGTAGTAGGACACCCTGATTTTTAGGCAGAGGAGCCAATAAGTCATTTTAGGGGGGTCTAACCCCTTGCTCATTTTTGACCAGAAAAATCGAGATTTTCGAAATTGAGTTTGTGCGCTAGGATGGAAGCCTCATCAACGCTGATTACAAAACCGTAAAACCCGAATGCATCAGACGAAAATAACAGGAGATACCGCAGATTGAAATTTGCGATTTTTGAAAATTGCCATTTCCAAAATGAAAATCTAAACGGAGTGAGATAGGCTCTCGAGAATGCTTGCAATAGATTCAGCTTTTTCGAGAACCCATATTTTCATAACAAATTTTCAGATATTTGACACTGTTTAGCAAGAAATCGAATTTATTGTTTTTCCATTTTTCATTTTCGAGTTGAATTCGAAGAGCTCTCTGGAGTGCAATTCTGTATGGAATCATCAACTGTTTAGTTTGGTGGAATCAACAAAGTAAGTATTGTACACTCCATATCCTAAGACAGTAGTAGGACACCGTGATTTTTAGGCAGAGGAGCAAATAGGTCATTTTAGGGGGTTCTAACCCCTTGCTCATTTTTGAACAAAAAAATTGAGATTTTCAAAATTGAGTTTGTGTGCTAGGATGGAAGCCTTATCAACGCTGATTACAAAACCTTAAATCTCGAATGCATCAGACGAATATAGCAGGAGCTATCGCAGATTCAAATTTGCGATTTTTGAAAAATGCCATTTCCAAGATGAAAATCTAAACGGAGGGAGATAGGCTTTCAGGAATGCTTGCAATAGATTCAGCGTATTCGAGAACCCATATCTTCATAACAATTCCTGAGATGTTGGACAGTGTTCAGGAAAAAATCGAATTTATTGTTATTCCATTTTTCATTTTCGAGTTGACTTCGAGGAGCTCTCTGGAGTGCAATTCTCTACGGAATCATCAACTGTTTAGTTTGGTGGAATCAACAAAGTAAGTATTGTACACTCCATATCCTAAGACAGTAGTAGGATACCATTATTTTCAGGCAGAGGAGCAAATAGGTCATTTTAGGGGGGTCAAACCCCTTGCTCATTTTTGACCAAAAAAAATGAGATTTTCAAAATGAGGTTTTCGTGCTAGGATGGAAGCCTTATCAACGCTGATTACAAAACCGTAAATCCCGAATGCATCAGACGAAAATAGCAGGAGATATCGCAGATGGAAATTTGCGAATTTTGAAAATTGCCATTTCCAAAATGAAAATCTATACGGAGGGAGATAGGCTTTCGAGAATGCTTGCAATAGATTCAGCTTTTTCGAGAACCAATATTTTCATAACAATTTTTCAGATATTTGACACTGTTTAGCAGAAAATCGAATTTATTTTTTTCCATTTTACATTTTCGAGTTGAATTCGAAGAGCTCTCTGGAGTGCAATTCTCTATGGAATCATCAACTGTTTAGTTTGGTGGAATCAACAAAGTAAGTATTGTACACTCCATATCCTAAGACAGTAGTAGGACACCCTGATTTTTAGGCAGAGGAGCAAATAGGTCATTTTAGGGGGTTCTAACCCCTTGCTCATTTTTGAACAAAAAAATTGAGATTTTCAAAATTGAGTTTGTGTGCTAGGATGGAAGCCTTATCAACGCTGATTTCAAAACCGTAAATCTCGAATGCATCAGACGAAAATAGCAGGAGCTGTCGCAGATTCAAATTTGCGATTTTTGAAAAATGACATTTCCAAGATGAAAATCTAAACGGAGGGAGATAGGCTTTCAGGAATGCTTGCAATAGATTCTGCGTATTCGAGAACCCATATCTTCATAACAATTCCTGAGATGTTGGACAGTGTTCAGGAAAAAATCGAATTTATTGTTTTTCCATTTTTCATTTTCGAGTTGACTTCGAGGAGCTCTCTGGAGTGCAATTCTCTATGGAATCATCAACTGTTTAGTTTGGTGGAATCAACAAAGTAAGTATTGTACACTCCATATCCTAAGACAGTAGTAGGATACCATTATTTTCAGGCAGAGGAGCCAATAAGTCATTTTAGGGGGGTCTAACCCCTTGCTCATTTTTGACCAAAAAAATCGAGATTTTCGAAATTGAGTTTATGCGCTAGGATGGAAGCCTCATCAACGCTGATTAAAAAACCGTAAATCCCGAATGCATCAGACGAAAATAACAGGAGATACCGCAGATTGAAATTTGCGATTTTTGAAAATTGCCATTTCCAAAATGAAAATCTAAACGGAGTGAGATAGGCTCTCGAGAATGCTTGCAATAGATTAAGCTTTTTCGAGAACCCATATTTTCATAACAATTTTTCAGATATTTGACACTGTTTAGCAAAAAATCGAATTTATTGTTTTTCCATTTTTCATTTTCGAGTTGAATTCGAAGAGCTCTCTGGAGTGCAATTCTGTATGGAATCATCAACTGTTTAGTTTGGTGGAATCAACAAAGTAAGTATTGTACACTCCATATCCTAAGACAGTAGTAGGACACCATGATTTTCAGGCAGAGGAGCCAATAAGTCATTTTAGGGGGGTCTAACCCCTTGCTCATTTTTGACCAAAAAAATCGAGATTTTCGAAATTGAGTTTGTGCGCTAGGATGGAAGCCTCATCAACGCTGATTACAAAACCGTAAATCCCGAATGCATCAGACGAAAATCACAGGAGATATCGCAGATTGAAATTTGCGATTTTTGAAAATTGACATTTCCAAAATGAAAATCTAAACGGAGTGAGATAGGCTCTCGAGAATGCTTGCAATAGATTCAGCTTTTTCGAGAACCCATATTTTCATAACAATTTTTCAGATATTTGACACTGTTTAGCAAAAAATCGAATTTATTGTTTTTCCATTTTTCATTTTCGAGTTGAATTCGAAGAGCTCTCTGGAGTGCAATTCTCTATGGAATCATCAACTGTTTAGTTTGGTGGAATCAACAAAGTAAGTATTGTACACTCCATATCCTAAGACAGAAGTGGGACACCCTGATTTTTAGGCAGAGGAGCAAATAGGTCATTTTAGGGGGTTCTAACCCTTTGCTCATTTTTGAACAAAAAAATTGAGATTTTCAAAATTGAGTTTGTGTGCTAGGATGGAAGCCTTATCAACGCTGATTACAAAACCGTAAATCTCGAATGCATCAGACGAATATAGCAGGAGCTATCGCAGATTCAAATTTGCGATTTTTGAAAAATGACATTTCCAAGATGAAAATCTAAACGGAGGGAGATAGGCTTTCAGGAATGCTTGCAATAGATTCAGCGTATTCGAGAACCCATATCTTCATAACAATTCCTGAGATGTTGGACAGTGTTCAGGAAAAAATCGAATTTATTGTTTTTCCATTTTTCATTTTCGAGTTGACTTCGAGGAGCTCTCTGGAGTGCAATTCTCTATGGAATCATCAACTGTTTAGTTTGGTGGAATCAACAAAGTAAGTATTGTACACTCCATATCCTAAGAAAGTAGTAGGATACCATTATTTTCAGGCAGAGGAGCAAATAGGTCATTTTAGGGGGGTCAAACCCCTTGCTCATTTTTGACCAAAAAAAATGAGATTTTCAAAATAGGGCTTTTGTGCTAGGATGGAAGCCTTATCAACTCTGATTACAAAACCGTAAATCCCGAATGCATCAGACGAAAATAGCAGGAGATATCGCAGATGGAAATTTGCGAATTTTGAAAATTGCCATTTCCAAAATGAAAATCTTAACGGAGGGAGATAGGCTTTCGAGAATGCTTGCAATAGATTCAGCTTTTTCGAGAACCAATATTTTGATAACAATTTTTCAGATATTTGACACTGTTTAGCAAAAAATCGAATTTATTTTTTTCCATTTTACATTTTCGAGTTGAATTCGAAGAGCTCTCTGGAGTGCAATTCTCTATGGAATCATCAACTGTTTAGTTTGGTGGAATCAACAAAGTAAGTATTGTACACTCCATATCCTAAGACAGTAGTAGGACACCCTGATTTTTAGGCAGAGGAGCAAATAGGTCATTTTAGGGGGTTCTAACCCCTTGCTCATTTTTGAACAAAAAAATTGAGATTTTCAAAATTGAGTTTGTGTGCTAGGATGGAAGCCTTATCAACGATAATTACGAAACCGTAAATCTCGAATGCATCAGACGAAAATAGCAGGAGCTATCGCAGATTCAAATTTGCGATTTTTGAAAAATGACATTTCCAAGATGAAAATCTAAACGGAGGGAGATAGGCTTTCAGGAATGCTTGCAATAGATTCTGCGTATTCGAGAACCCATATCTTCATAACAATTCCTGAGATGTTGGACAGTGTTCAGGAAAAAATCGAATTTATTGTTTTTCCATTTTTCATTTTCGAGTTGAATTCGAGGAGCTCTCTGGAGTGCAATTCTCTATGGAATCATCAACTGTTTAGTTTGGTGGAATCAACAAAGTAAGTATTGTACACTCCATATCCTAAGACAGTAGTAGGATACCATGATTTTCAGGCAGAGGAGCAAATAGGTCATTTTAGGGGGGTCAAACCCCTTGCTCCTTTTTGACCAAAAAAATTGAGATTTTCAAAATTGGGTTTTTGTGCTAGGATGGAAGCCCTATCAACGCTGATTACAAAACCGTGAATCCCGAATGGAACAGACGAAAATAACAGGAGATATCGCAGATTTAACTTTGCGATTTTTGAAAATTGCCATTTCCAAGATGAAAATCTAAACGGAGGGAGATCGGCTCTCGAGAATGCTTGCAATAGATTCAGCTTTTTCGAGAACCCATATTTTCATAACAATTTTTCAGATATTTGACACTGTTTAGCAAAAAATGGAATTTATATTTTTTCCATTTTTAATTTTCGAGTTAAATTCCAAGAGCTCCCTGGAGTGCAATTCTCTATGGAATCATCAACTGTTCAGTTTGGTGGAATCAATAAAGTAAGTATTGTACACTCCATATCCTAAGACAGTAGTAGGACACTATGATTTTCAGGCAGAGGAGCCAATAAGTCATTTTAGGGGGGTCTAACCCCTTGCTCATTTTTGACCAAAAAAATCGAGATTTTCAAAATTAAGTTTTTGTGCTAGGATGGAAGCCTCATCAACGCTGATAACAAAACCGTAAATCGCGAATGCGTCAGACGAAAATAACAGGAGATATCGCAGATTGAAATTTGCGATTTTTGAAAATTGCCGTTTCCAAGATGAAAATCTACACGGAGGGAGATAGGCTTTCGAAAATGCTTGCAATAGATTCAGCTTTTTCGAGAACCCATATTTTCATAACAATTTTTCAGATATTTGACACTGTTTAGCAAAAAATCGAATTATTTTTTTTTCCATTTTTCATTTTCGAGTTGAATTCGAAGAGCTCTCTGGAGTGCAATTCTATATGGAATCATCAACTGTTTAGTTTGGTGGAATCAACAAGGTAAGTATTTTACACTCCATATCCTAAGACAGTAGTAGGACACTCTGATTTTTAGGCAGAGGAGCAAATAGGTCCTTTTAGGGGGGTCTAACCCCTTGCTCATTTTCTACCAAAAAAATCGAGATTTTCAAAATTGAGTTTGTGTGCTAGGATGGAAGCCTTTACAACGCTGATTACAAAACCGTAAATCCCGAATGCATCAGACGAAAATAACAGGAGATATCGCAGATTGAAATTTACGATTTTTGAAAATTGCCATTTCCAAAATGAAAATCTAAACGGAGGGAGATAGGCTCTCGAGAATGCTTGCAATAGATTCAGCTTTTTCGAGAACCCATATTTTCATAACAATTTTTCAGATATTTGACACTGTTTAGCAAAAAATCGAATTTATTGTTTTTCCATTTTTCATTTTCGAGTTGAATTCGAAGAGCTCTCTGGAGTGCAATTCTCTATGGAATCATCAACTGTTTAGTTTGGTGGAATCAACAAGGTAAGTTTTTTACACTCCATATCCTAAGACAGTAGTAGGACACTCTGATTTTTAGGCAGAGGAGCAAATAGGTCCTTTTAGGGGGGTCTAACCCCTTGCTCATTTTTGACCAAAAAAATCGAGATTTTCAAAATTGAGTTTGTGTGCTAGGATGGAAGCCTTATCAACGTTGATTACAAAACCGTAAATCCCGAATGCATCACACGAAAATAACAGGAGATATCGCAGATTGAAATTAGCGATTTTTGAAAATTGCCATTTCCAAAATGAAAATCTCTCGGAAAGTCTGAACGGAGGGAGATAGGCTTTCGAGAATTCTTGCAACAGATTCAGCTTTTTCGAGAACCCATATTTTCATAACAATTTTTCAGATATTTGACACTGTTTAGCAAAAAATCGAATTTATTGTTTTTCCATTTTTCATTTTCGAGTTGAATTCGAAGAGCTCTCTGGAGTGCAATTCTGTATGGAATCATCAACTGTTTAGTTTGGTGGAATCAACAAAGTAAGTATTGTACACTCCATATCCTAAGACAGTAGTAGGACACCATGATTTTCAGGCAGAGGAGCCAATAAGTCATTTAAGGGGGGTCTACCCACATAGCATGGAATATTGCAGTGAAAAATTTCAAAATATTCTCGAGAAAGATTTCATTGAAATATTTATGAAAGGTTTCGAGAATATTTACGGCAAGAAAATTTTCGCAAGATTGGCAGAATATTTCCATGATATGTAATAAATGTTTCATGAAATATGACTTCATAAGATTCATCAATATTTCATGAAATATTCTACGAAATTTTTATGACAGATTTTGCAATATTTAAGGAAAATAAATATCCATAGGAATCAGAATATATGTGAGAAATATTTCTTAAATATTTCAAAAAATATTTGCAGGTATACAAACTAAATATTTCTAATTCGTCTACATAATACATTGAAAAAAACCTTAAAGTAATATTTCAGTGGAATATTTTCGATGAAAAGCTGAAAGTGTAAAAATTATATCAATTTTCATTCCCGAAATCTTACTGAATGCTCTTTACCTATAATGCTACAGAACATTTCATTAACGTTTCAAGTAATGCTACAATAAATATTTCAGAAATCGCCCCAGAATATTTCTTTGCAATATTTCTGAAAGATGAAGTGGAAGCCCAAATAAATTGTTAATATTTCAGGAAATATTTTTGAAAGATAATGATATTTTAATTTCACCGAAACGTTTTCATAAAAGAATTCATATATTTAAATAAATATATAAGAAATACTGCAGGAATATTTCAACACATCTCCGGATTTTTGTGCGGAATATTTCGGGTTATATCCGTGAAATATTCTACTGACCTTTTATTTAATGTTTTGTCGTTAGCATCCCTCTTGTCAAAAGTTACTGTCTTTTTAACGTGTGAAGAAAAAATTGTTTATATGCTATTATTCTTTTCGCACTAGGTAGTCATTATAGTACGTCGAAAGAGCTAATAACAACAACAAAATATCTATCTGTATGAATAAATTTGACTCTATAGTCTATACCTTGTTTCTTCAACAATTTATAATTTTGTCTATAGATATTCTATTGAAACTATATTGCATAGAGTAGCATTAATTTTTATTTCATTTCATCCCTTGAATTACTTCGGAGATACTCAATTACATTCACCTACTACCCCTTTATGTGTATTAAATGCAGCTTTAAATTTTCGTCGTATCCTAGTTAACTTTCAAATAACGCGCTCTTCTCTCGACTAGACTAGTGTGCGTCGACGCGGCATTCCCAATTCCCAGTCCCCCGCGATAAAATCAGCAGCGATGCCAGGTTGGAGAAATTTTCCTAAGATTTATTTTCCGATGTCCAGAAATCTGTTTTATTTCATAAATTACACTATCTTCAATTACTCTAAGCCACGGTTTTATACTTTACAATCGAGTTCAAAGTTGAATCCATTGTAATTTTGTGTCCAAAATTACTGAACTGTTGTTCAGTTCTATTTTGTCATTGTCAGTGGCAGTCAGTTGAATTTTGAATTGGGTTCAACGTTGGATTAAGCTTTTATCTGTAACTGTATAATCGGCATTCAATCATTATAAGTAATAAATAATTTGTGAAGTAGATGAATTATTTTTAATCATATTGTCTTTAGGAACTGACTTTATTTATTTTATTCCTTGGATACAAATGAACTTAACAATTACTACTTTCAGAAGTCGATATTCTCTATCCGTTCTTCTCAAGGCTTGATAAAAATAAAAATCCATCTAACCAATCTAGGTAATTCAACATAGTAAAAATTTACTTTACTCTGGATACCGTATACTGGGGAATAAAATTTCTGGAACTGGCAACGCTGATCACTAACCACTCCGGCCAGCTGAGCAGCTGCAGAAACGAGAAACCGGAGAAACGGCAGTACGTGAGATTTGGGTTTCATTCGAAGAAGCGCAAGCCGAACAATGAAGCATTCGTTGGTGCCATTTTGATTTTGTCGTTTGCGCGTTGTCTCGATCGTTTTGTGTGTTTGTGTGAGACTAACGTGTGTATTGATATGGAACGAAATAAATTCCAGTTTGATTACCACTTGATTCTTGGTAAGTAAATTATTTCCTTTTTAACGTTTTCCATCTACTTACAGGTGTTATTGAATCTATCCATTTGTGCCATAATGTTAGCGAAATATTTGTATATGTTCATTTGGTATAAGTTTAGATTAGTGCCCACCTCCGATTTTGTCGTCGATTTTTTCTTAGATAAAGCATTGTATAAAAAATCGATTGGTACATGTCTCAACTTTAGGAGACTTGTAGTTTGGGAGATATGATTTTTTTGAAGTTCTTATGAAATATGCGAATATTCGGTATAAATTAATCGAATTGTAACATTTTCCCTGTTTAGCGCTTAAATAACTAAGTGCAATCGTTTATGCGTTTAATTAATATCTTAAAATGGTATTTTCATGTACAAATATGATTTTTCACTGTCCCAACCTAAAATAACCTAACCTAACCACAAAACCATTATTTATATTTTCATCGAAAAATGAAAAATTTCCCACATTTTTCGGAATAAACTAACTGAAAACGTTAAGTCATCGAGTTATCTTAAGGCTAACATTCGAATTCATTGAAATTGATGAAAAAATCGAAGACAAATATCCAAGGTGGGCGCTAAAGTAAACAGGAGCCTTCTATGTTTTATGGATTTCTACTCGTATTTTTATTTTTTGATATTTGTTTACCTATTTATGCAAATTATATCATTTGATTAAAGTTGTATCATACTTTATACTGTGAATGTTTTGCAGTAGCTTTTGGTGAAAGGACAAAATATGAAGAAGCGACAGATGCCGAAATAATACAAAGTGTTACCCATACGGATATGGTTTGATGACTTCAGATGGTGGACGGAATAAAAAGTGAGTTTTATAATTTTTTCATATCCTGAGATTTTTTGCTTTTCCTCAGTTCACCCTCAGAATAGAATGAATTTTGTGCTGTCGAAATAGAATCTGCTCTAAAATTCACACTTCTCGTGAAGTGAATTTTTTAGGGCTTTTATTGTTCTTTAAATAATGACTTCACTTTATAGAGTGTGAGAATTTAACTTCAAACAAATTCTGTGAAAAGGGCAGTTTTTTTCTAAATATACTAGCACAGGTTGATTAGTATTTTTAAATGGAGCTTTCTTGAGTGAAGGAATATTATACTGTAATTTGATACATTTATCGAAATTTTTTCAATTTTTTCCGAGGGGGTAACCACTTTCGAAATCGATGTACTTTTGAAGATCGAAATCATCTTGATTTCCGAAATCAATGTACATTTTTCACATAGTTGTTATCCTCTCCATTTCTGAATGTTTTATCAAGTTACACGTAAGTATGTACCAAATATTAAAGTCTTATTTCTTGTCGTTGGAAAGATATTCAACAAACATCGACTAATTCGAAAACGAGGGAATCTGATTCAACTAGAAAAAATAACTCGGTTATTTCAAAAATTGAATGACACGAGATTCTTGATAATCGTTTTCTGTCAAATAAAAAGTTGGGAGTAGCAGCGAAGATTAACGAGGATATTCATTAGTTTGTCGTTCTGTGGGTCACGACGTTTGTTGAAAAATCGAACAAAAGAATATGAAATAAAAACTTTATATTTGTGTGCGTATGTGTAACATAAGAGAAATCATAAAAAAATTAGAATTGTCCTTTGAAAAAATCATCACTGACGTCATGTCTGAAATTAAGGTCACGCTCTACAACATTTTTCTGAATGAAAAATAGCGCAACTTAAACTACCGATCGCTCTGTTCTGGCATATTTACAACAACAAAAACTGCCTTCGATTTACTGAATTTGTTCAAAGTTACACACTTGCACTATGAAATCTTCTGTTAACATCTATTTGTTCTAATACCAAAATCACACCGATCAGGAATTTGACAAGTTGAAGAAAACATTTCAGTAATCTTTTCAGTACTATAAATATTCCATACCACCAATGTAGTATCATCTAGTACTGACAGGTTGTTTATAAATAATTTTTACACCAGTTGGCGTCAATTTCGAAATTCTATGATGTTATTCAGTTCAAAACCCTTTAGTAAGGAGCATCATTCGAAGCCAAATGCTATGCAACAATCTTTCATAAAGACTCCGTATTTACTGCTGCTCAATTAATTTTCTGAAAAGTACATATTAATTACTTTTCCTCCAATTTTGCCATAATTACCCCAATTATTCATAGAAGAACTTTCATGACCCTAAATTCACAAAAAATGGAACTTTCTGTTTCTGAAAAATCATAAAAATATATTTATTCCAGGATTGCCAGTAGCCAACGACAATATCCGTTTCAATTATCTGCAGATCCTGATGACGAAGATAAAGAATTCGTGTATATTGATACATATTTTAATGTAGTTAATGAACAATGAATAAATTTTTTTAACTGATTTTGATCTATTCAATACAAATATAACCTTGTTATACTCTTTCAGGAAAACCTTATACATATAAATATAATGTTCCTCAAAAAATATCTTGCGAGATCTTTGAACAATATTTAGCAAGGGACTTTATGAAATACAAATCCTCAAAAATTTGGTATTACTTTGAAGATATATGTTCAAAGTATTGCTCAATCCTTCAGGAACATGTATTTTATGAAGTTATTCAGCTACCCTGGCGAAATATTGTTCAGAGACTTCGCAAGATATTTTTTTGCATATTGCAGAAATCTTTAAAGTCAGATAACGCTGAATATAATTCAAAACATTTCCTAAATTTTTATGGAAATATTTCCTGTTATTGCATTTAAAACTTCCAAAAATATTTCTAGAAAGATTCCAGCAACTTTACACAAACATCGCAGAAATATATTTCGTAACATTTCAGACCCCCTCGTTGGAAGATTTCGAAAACCTCTTCTGAAGATTTCAGGAAAAATTTTCTTCAATTAGAAGAAATCTTGCTTAAATATTCCATGTAATATAACTATGATCTTTAGAAGAGATTTCACATGACGTTGTAGAAAATATTTCAAAAATCTATATGAAATATTTCATGAAATATTTCAATGTGAGAAAAAGTCGGACATAACTTTATTTCATGAATATTTCAACGAAAGATTTCTTAAATATTCAAAACCTTGCGTACAAATATTTCATAAATATTTGACAAATATCCCATGCTATGTGGGTAACCCCTTGCTCATTTTTGAACAAAAAAATTGAGATTTTCAAAATTGAGTTTGCGTGCTAGGATGGAAGCCTCATCAACGCTGATTACAAAACCGTAAATCCCGAATGCATCAGACGAAAATAACAGGAGATACCGCAGATTGAAATTTGCGATTTTTGAAAATTGCCATTTCCAAAATGAAAATCTAAACGGAGGGAGATAGGCTTTCGAGAATGCTTGCAATAGATTCAGCTTTTTCGAGAACCAATATTTTCATAACAATTTTTCAGATATTTGACACTGTTTAGCAAAAAATCGAATTTATTTTTTTTCCATTTTACATTTTCGAGTTGAATTCGAAGAGCTCTCTGGAGTGCAATTCTCTATGGAATCATCAACTGTTTAGTTTGGTGGAATTGCAATAGATTCAGCTTTTTCGAGAACCCATATTTTCATAACAATTTTTCAGATATTTGACACTGTTTAGCAAAAAATCGAATTTATTTTTTTTCCATTTTTCATTTTCGAGTTGAATTCGAAGAGCTCTCTGGAGTGCAATTCTGTATGGAATCATCAACTGTTTAGTTTGGTGGAATCAACAAAGTAAGTATTGTACACTCCATATCCTAAGACAGTAGTAGGACACCCTGATTTTTAGGCAGAGGAGCAAATAGGTCATTTTAGGGGGTTCTAACCTCTTCTCATTTTTGAACAAAAAAAATGAGATTTTCAAAATGGGGTTTTTGTGCTAGGATGGAAGCCTTATCAACGCTGATTACAAAACCTTAAATCTCGAATGCATCAGACGAAAATAGCAGGAGCTATCGCAGATTCAAATTTGCGATTTTTGAAAAATGACATTTCCAAGATGAAAATCTAAACGGAGTTCAGGAAAAAATCGAAATTATTGTTTTTCTATTTTTCATTTTCGAGTTGAATTCGAGGAGCTCTCTGGAGTGCAATTCTCTATGGAATCATCAACTGTTTAGTTTGGTGGAATCAACAAAGTAAGTATTGTACACTCCATATCCTAAGACAGTAGTAGGATACCATGATTTTCAGGCAGAGGAGCAAATAGGTCATTTTAGGGGGGTCAAACCCCTTGCTCCTTTTTGACCAAAAAAATTGAGATTTTCAAAATTGGGTTTTTGTGCTAGGATGGAAGCCCTATCAACGCTGATTACAAAACCGTAAATCCCGAATGGAACAGACGAAAATAACAGGAGATATCGCAGATTTAACTTTGCGATTTTTGAAAACTGCCATTTCCAAGATGAAAATCTAAACGGAGGGAGATCGGCTCTCGAGAATGCTTGCAATAGATTCAGCTTTTTCGAGAACCCATATTTTCATAACAATTTTTCAGATATTTGACACTGTTTAGCAAAAAATGGAATTTATATTTTTTCCATTTTTAATTTTCGAGTTAAATTCCAAGAGCTCCTTGGAGTGCAATTCTCTATGGAATCATCAACTGTTCAGTTTGGTGGAATCAATAAAGTAAGTACTGTACACTCCATATCCTAAGACAGTAGTAGGACACTATGATTTTCAGGCAGAGGAGCCAATAAGTCATTTTAGGGGGGTCTAACCCCTTGCTCATTTTTGACCAAAAAAATCGAGATTTTCAAAATTAAGTTTTTGTGCTAGGATGGAAGCCTCATCAACGCTGATAACAAAACCGTAAATCGCGAATGCATCAGACGAATATTGCAGGAGCTATCGCAGATTCAAATTTGCGATTTTTGAAAAATGCCATTTCCAAGATGAAAATCTAAACGGAGGGAGATAGGCTTTCAGGAATGCTTGCAATAGATTCAGCGTATTCGAGAACCCATATCTTCATAACAATTCCTGAGATAATGGACAGTGTTCAGGAAAAAATCGAATTTATTGTTTTTCCATTTTTCATTTTCGAGTTGAATTCGAGGAGCTCTCTGGAGTGCAATTCTCTATGGAATCATCAACTGTTTAGTTTGGTGGAATCAACAAAGTAAGTATTGTGCACTCCATATCCTAAGACAGTAGTAGGATACCATGATTTTCAGGCAGAGGAGCCAATAAGTTATTTTAGGGGGGTCTAACCCCTTGCTCATTTTTGACCAAAAAAATCGAGATTTTCAAAATTAAGTTTTTGTGCTAGGATGGAAGCCTCATCAACGCTGATAACAAAACCGTAAATCGCGAATGCATCAGACGAAAATAACAGGAGATATCGCAGATTGAAATTTGCGATTTTTGAAAATTGCCGTTTCCAAGATGAAAATCTACACGGAGGGAGATAGGCTTTCGAAAATGCTTGCAATAGATTCAGCTTTTTCGAGAACCCATATTTTCATAACAATTTTTCAGATATTTGACACTGTTTAGCAAAAAATCGAATTATTTTTTTTTCCATTTTTCATTTTCGAGTTGAATTCGAAGACCCCTCTGGAGTGCAATTCTATATGGAATCATCAACTGTTTAGTTTGGTGGAATCAACAAGGTAAGTATTTTACACTCCATATCCTAAGACAGTAGTAGGACACTCTGATTCTTAGGCAGAGGAGCAAATAGGTAATTTTAGGGGGGTCTAACCCCTTGCTCATTTTTGACCAAAAAAATCGAGATTTTCAAAATTGAGTTTGTGTGTTAGGATGGAAGCCTCATCAACGCTGATTACAAAACCGTAAATCCCGAATGCATCAGACGAAAATAACAGGAGATATCGCAGATTGAAATTTGCGATTTTTGAAAATTGCCATTTCCAAGATGAAAATCTACACGGAGGGAGATGGGCTTTCGAGAATGCTTGCAATAGATTCAGCTTTTTCGAGAACCCATATTTTCATAACAATTTTCCAGATATTTGACACTGTTTAGCAAAAAATCGAATTATTTTTTTTTCCATATTTCATTTTCGAGTTGAATTCGAAAAGCTCTCTGGAGTGCAATTCTATATGTAATCATCAACTGTTTAGTTTGGTGGAATCAACAAGGTAAGTATTTTACACTTCATATCCTAAGAAAGTAGTAGGACACTCTGATTTTTAGGCAGAGGAGCAAATAGGTCCTTTTAGGGGGGTCTAACCCCTTGCTCATTTTTTACCAAAAAAATCGAGATTTTCAAAATTGAGTTTGTGTGCTAGGATGGAAGCCTTTACAACGCTGATTACAAAACCGTGAATCCCGAATGCATCAGACGAAAATAACAGGAGATATCGCAGATTGAAATTTACGATTTTTGA
Organism: Coccinella septempunctata; assembly: GCF_907165205.1. Classification (NCBI taxonomy): domain Eukaryota; kingdom Metazoa; phylum Arthropoda; class Insecta; order Coleoptera; family Coccinellidae; genus Coccinella; species Coccinella septempunctata. The sequence goes on along the minus strand of NC_058192.1, from coordinate 41,364,017 downwards.
AAATTGCCATTTCCAAAATGAAAATCTAAAAGGAGGGAGATAGGCTCTCGAGAATGCTTGCAATAGATTCAGCTTTTTCGAGAACCCATATTTTCATAACAATTTTTCAGATATTTGACACTGTTTAGCAAAAAATGGAATTTATATTTTTTCCATTTTTAATTTTCGAGTTAAATTCCAAGAGCTCCTTGGAGTGCAATTCTCTATGGAATCATCAACTGTTCAGTTTGGTGGAATCAATAAAGTAAGTACTGTACACTCCATATCCTAAGACAGTAGTAGGACACTATGATTTTCAGGCAGAGGAGCCAATAAGTCATTTTAGGGGGGTCTAACCCCTTGCTCATTTTTGACCAAAAAAATCGAGATTTTCAAAATTAAGTTTTTGTGCTAGGATGGAAGCCTCATCAACGCTGATAACAAAACCGTAAATCGCGAATGCATCAGACGAATATTGCAGGAGCTATCGCAGATTCAAATTTGCGATTTTTGAAAAATGCCATTTCCAAGATGAAAATCTAAACGGAGGGAGATAGGCTTTCAGGAATGCTTGCAATAGATTCAGCGTATTCGAGAACCCATATCTTCATAACAATTCCTGAGATAATGGACAGTGTTCAGGAAAAAATCGAATTTATTGTTTTTCCATTTTTCATTTTCGAGTTGAATTCGAGGAGCTCTCTGGAGTGCAATTCTCTATGGAATCATCAACTGTTTAGTTTGGTGGAATCAACAAAGTAAGTATTGTACACTCCATATCCTAAGACAGTAGTAGGATACCATGATTTTCAGGCAGAGGAGCCAATAAGTTATTTTAGGGGGGTCTAACCCCTTGCTCATTTTTGACCAAAAAAATCGAGATTTTCAAAATTAAGTTTTTGTGCTAGAATGGAAGCCTCATCAACGCTGATAACAAAACCGTAAATCGCGAATGCATCAGACGAAAATAACAGGAGATATCGCAGATTGAAATTTGCGATTTTTGAAAATTGCCGTTTCCAAGATGAAAATCTACACGGAGGGAGATAGGCTTTCGAAAATGCTTGCAATAGATTCAGCTTTTTCGAGAACCCATATTTTCATAACAATTTTTCAGATATTTGACACTGTTTAGCAAAAAATCGAATTATTTTTTTTCCATTTTTCATTTTCGAGTTGAATTCGAAGAGCCCTCTGGAGTGCAATTCTATATGGAATCATCAACTGTTAAGTTTGGTGGAATCAACAAGGTAAGTATTTTACACTCCATATCCTAAGACAGTAGTAGGACACTCTGATTCTTAGGCAGAGGAGCAAATAGGTAATTTTAGGGGGGTCTAACCCCTTGCTCATTTTTGACCAAAAAAATCGAGATTTTCAAAATTGAGTTTGTGTGCTAGGATGGAAGCCTCATCAACGCTGATTACAAAACCGTAAATCCCGAATGCATCAGACGAAAATAACAGGAGATATCGCAGATTGAAATTTGCGATTTTTGAAAATTGCCATTTCCAAGATGAAAATCTAAAAGGAGGGAGATAGGCTCTCGAGAATGCTTGCAATAGATTCAGCTTTTTCGAGAACCCATATTTTCATAACAATTTTTTCAGATATTTGACACTGTTTAGCAAAAAATCGAATTTATTGTTTTTCCATTTTTCATTTTCGAGTTGAATTCGAAGAGCTCTCTGGAGTGCAATTCTCTATGGAATCATCAACTGTTTAGTTTGGTGGAATCAACAAGGTAAGTATTTTACACTCCATATCCTGAGACAGTAGTAGGACACTCTGATTTTTAGGCAGAGGAGCAAATAGGTCCTTTTAGGGGGGTCTAACCCCTTGCTCATTTTTGACCAAAAAAATCGAGATTTTCAAAATTGAGTTTGTGTGCTAGGATGGAAGCCTTATCAACGCTGATTACAAAACCGTAAATCCCGAATGCATCACACGAAAATAACAGGAGATATCGCAGACTGAAATTTGCGATTTTTGAAAATTGCCATTTCCAAAATGAAAATCTCTCGGAAAATCTGAACGGTGGGAGATAGGCTCTCGAAAATGCTTGCAATAGATTCAGCTTTTTCGAGAACCCATATTTTCATAACAATTTTTCAGATATTTGACACTGATTAGCAAAAAAATCGAACTTATTGTATTTCCATTTTTCATTTTCGAGTTGAATTCGAAGAGCCCTTGGAGGATGGAAGCTGATTACAAAACCGTAAATCCCGAATGCATCAGACGAAAATAACAGGAGATATCGCAGATTGAAATTTGCGATTTTTGAAAATTGCCATTTCCAAGATGAAAATCTACACGGAGGGAGATAGGCTTTCGAGAATGCTTGCAGTAGATTCAGCTTTTTCGAGAACCCATATTTTCATGATAATTTTTCAGATATTTGACACTGTTTAGCAAAAAATCGAATTTATTGTTTTTCCATTTTTCATTTTCGCGTTGAATTCGAAGAGCTCTCTGGAGTGCAATTCTCTATGGAATCATCAACTGTTTAGTTTGGTGGAATCAACAAAGTAAGTATTGTACACTCCATATCCTGAGACAGTAGTAGGACACTATGATTTTCAGGCAGAGGAGCCAATAAGTCATTTTAGGAGGGTCTAACCCCTTGCTCATTTTTGACCGAAAAAATCGAGATTTTCAAAATTGAGTTTGTGTGCTCGGATGGAAGCATCATCAACGCTGATTACAAAACCGTAAATCCCGAATGCATCACACGAAAATAACAGGAGATATCGCAGATTGAAATTTGCGATTTTTGAAAATTGCCATTTCCAAAATGAAAATCTAAACGAAGGGAGAGAGGCTTTCGAGAATGCTTGCAATAGATTCAGCTTTCTCGAGAACCCATATTTTCATGACAATTTTTCAGATATTTGACACTGTTTAGCAAAAAATCGAATTTATTGTTTTTCCATTTTTCATTTTCGAGTTGAATTCGAAGAGCTCTCTGGAGTGCAATTCTCTATGGAATCATCAACTGTTTAGTTTGATGGAATCAACAAAGTTAGTATAGTACACTCCATATCCTAAGACAGTAGTAGGACACTCTGATTTTCAGGCAGAGGAGCCAATAAGTCATTTTAGGGGGGTCTAACCCCTTGCTCATTTTTGACCAAAAAAATCGAGATTTTCAGAATTGTGTTCGTATGCTAGGATGGAAGCCTTATCAACGCTGATTACAAAACCGTAAATCCCGAATGCATCAGACGAAAATAACAGGAGATATCGCAGATTGAAATCTGCGATTTTTGAAAATTGCCATTTCCAGAATGAAAATCTGAACGGAGGGAGATAGGCTCTCGAGAATGCTTGCAATAGATTCAGCTTTTTCGAGAACCCATATTTTCATAACAATTTTTCAGATATTTGACACTGTTTAGCAAAAAATCGAATTTATTGTTTTTCCATTTTACATTTTCGTGTTGAATTCCAAGAGCTCCCTGGAGTGCAATTCTCTATGGAATCATCAACTGTTTAGTTTGGTGGAATCAACAAAGTTAGTATAGTACACTCCATATCCTCAGATAGTAGTAGGACACTCTGATTTTTAGGCAGAGGAGAAAATGGGTCATTTTAGGGGGGTCTAACCCCTTGCTCATTTTTGACCAAAAAAATCGAGATTTTCAAAATTGAGTTTGTGTGCTAGGAAAGAAGCCTTATCAACGCTGATTACAAAACCGTAAATCCCGAATGCATCAGACGAAAATAACAGGAGATATCGCAGATTGAAATTTGCGATTTTTGAAAATTGCCATTTCCAAGATGAAAATCTACACGGAGGGAGATGGGCTTTCGAGAATGCTTGCAATAGATTCAGCTTTTTCGAGAACCCATATTTTCATAACAATTTTCCAGATATTTGACACTGTTTAGCAAAAAATCGAATTATTTTTTTTTCCATATTTCATTTTCGAGTTGAATTCGAAAAGCTCTCTGGAGTGCAATTCTATATGTAATCATCAACTGTTTAGTTTGGTGGAATCAACAAGGTAAGTATTTTACACTTCATATCCTAAGACAGTAGTAGGACACTCTGATTTTTAGGCAGAGGAGCAAATAGGTCCTTTTAGGGGGGTCTAACCCCTTGCTCATTTTTTACCAAAAAAATCGAGATTTTCAAAATTGAGTTTGTGTGCTAGGATGGAAGCCTTTACAACGCTGATTACAAAACCGTAAATCCCGAATGCATCAGACGAAAATAACAGGAGATATCGCAGATTGAAATTTACGATTCTTGAAAATTGACATTTCCAAAATGAAAATCTAAAAGGAGGGAGATAGGCTCTCGAGAATGCTTGCAATAGATTCAGCTTTTTCGAGAACCCATATTTTCATAACAATTTTTTCAGATATTTGACACTGTTTAGCAAAAAATCGAATTTATTGTTTTTCCATTTTTCATTTTCGAGTTGAATTCGAAGAGCTCTCTGGAGTGCAATTCTCTATGGAATCATCAACTGTTTAGTTTGGTGGAATCAACAAGGTAAGTATTTTACACTCCATATCCTAAGACAGTAGTAGGACACTCTGATTTTTAGGCAGAGGAGCAAATAGGTCCTTTTAGGGGGGTCTAACCCCTTGCTCATTTTTGACCAAAAAAATCGAGATTTTCAAAATTGAGTTTGTGTGCTAGGATGGAAGCCTTATCAACGCTGATTACAAAACCGTAAATCCCGAATGCATCACACGAAAATAACAGGAGATATCGCAGATTGAAATTTGCGATTTTTGAAAATTGCCATTTCCAAAATGAAAATCTCTCGGAAAATCTGAACGGAGGGAGATAGGCTCTCGAAAATGCTTGCAATAGATTCAGCTTTTTCGAGAACCCATATTTTCATAACAATTTTTCAGATATTTGACACTGTTTAGCAAAAAAATCGAACTTATTGTATTTCCATTTTTCATTTTCGAGTTGAATTCGAAGAGCCCTTAGAGGATGGAAGCTGATTACAAAACCGTAAATCCCGAATGCATCAGACGAAAATAACAGGAGATATCGCAGATTGAAATTTGCGATTTTTGAAAATTGCCATTTCCAAGATGAAAATCTACACGGAGGGAGATAGGCTTTCGAGAATGCTTGCAATAGATTCAGCTTTTTCGAGAACCATATTTTCATGATAATTTTTCAGATATTTGACACTGTTTAGCAAAAAATCGAATTTATTGTTTTTCCATTTTTCATTTTCGCGTTGAATTCGAAGAGCTCTCTGGAGTGCAATTCTCTATGGAATCATCAACTGTTTAGTTTGGTGGAATCAACAAAGTAAGTATTGTACACTCCATATCCTAAGACAGTAGTAGGACACTATGATTTTCAGGCAGAGGAGCCAATAAGTCATTTTAGGAGGGTCTAACCCCTTGCTCATTTTTGACCGAAAAAATCGAGATTTTCAAAATTGAGTTTGTGTGCTCGGATGGAAGCATCATCAACGCTGATTACAAAACCGTAAATCCCGAATGCATCACACGAAAATAACAGGAGATATCGCAGATTGAAATTTGCGATTTTTGAAAATTGCCATTTCCAAAATGAAAATCTAAACGAAGGGAGATAGGCTTTCGAGAATGCTTGCAATAGATTCAGCTTTCTCGAGAACCCATATTTTCATGACAATTTTTCAGATATTTGACACTGTTTAGCAAAAAATCGAATTTATTGTTTTTCCATTTTTCATTTTCGAGTTGAATTCGAAGAGCTCTCTGGAGTGCAATTCTCTATGGAATCATCAACTGTTTAGTTTGATGGAATCAACAAAGTTAGTATAGTACACTCCATATCCTAAGACAGTAGTAGGACACTCTGATTTTCAGGCAGAGGAGCCAATAAGTCATTTTAGGGGGGTCTAACCCCTTGCTCATTTTTGACCAAAAAAATCGAGATTTTCAGAATTGTGTTCGTATGCTAGGATGGAAGCCTTATCAACGCTGATTACAAAACCGTAAATCCCGAATGCATCAGACGAAAATAACAGGAGATATCGCAGATTGAAATCTGCGATTTTTGAAAATTGCCATTTCCAGAATGAAAATCTGAACGGCGGGAGATAGGCTCTCGAGAATGCTTGCAATAGATTCAGCTTTTTCGAGAACCCATATTTTCATAACAATTTTTCAGATATTTGACACTGTTTAGCAAAAAATCGAATTTATTGTTTTTCCATTTTACATTTTCGTGTTGAATTCCAAGAGCTCCCTGGAGTGCAATTCTCTATGGAATCATCAACTGTTTAGTTTGGTGGAATCAACAAAGTTAGTATAGTACACTCCATATCCTCAGATAGTAGTAGGACACTCTGATTTTTAGGCAGAGGAGAAAATGGGTCATTTTAGGGGGGTCTAACCCCTTGCTCATTTTTGACCAAAAAAATCGAGATTTTCAAAATTGAGTTTGTGTGCTAGGAAGGAAGCCTTATCAACGCTGATTACAAAACCGTAAATCCCGAATGCATCAGACGAAAATAACAGGAGATATCGCAGATTGAAATCTGCGATTTTTGAAAATTGCCATTTCCAAAATGAAAATCTAAACGGAGGGAGATAGGCTCTCGAGAATGCTTGCAATAGATTCGGCTTTTTCGAGAACCCATATTTTCATAATGATTTTTCAGATATTTTACACTGTTTAGCAAAAAATCGAATTTATTGTTTTTCCATTTTTCATTTTCGCGTTGAATTCGAAGAGCTCTCTGGAGTGCAATTCTCTATGGAATCATCAACTGTTTAGTTTGATGGAATCAACAAAGTTAGTATAGTACACTCCATATCCTAAGATAGTAGTAGGACACTCTGATTTTTAGGCAGAGGAGAAAATGGGTCATTTTAGGGGGGTCTAACCCCTTGCTCATTTTTGACCAAAAAAATCGAGATTTTCAAAATTGAGTTTGTGTGCTAGGAAGAAAGCCTTCTCAACGCTGATTAAAAAACCGTAAATCCCGAATGCATCAGACGGAAATAACAGGAGATATCGCAGATTGAAATTTGCGATTTTTGAAAATTGCCATTTCCAGAATGAAAATCTGAACGGAGGGAGATAGGCTCTCGAGAATGCTTGCAATAGATTCAGCTTTTTCGAGAACCCATATTTTCATAACAATTTTTCAGATATTTGACAGTGTTTAGCAAAAAATCGAATTTATTGTTTTTCCATTTTACATTTTCGTGTTGAATTCCAAGAGCTCCCTGGAGTGCAATTCTCTATGGAATCATCAACTGTTTAGTTTGGTGGAATCAACAAAGTTAGTATAGTACACTCCATATCCTAAGACAGAAGTAGGACACCCTGACTTCTAGGCAGAGGAGCAAATAGGTCATTTTAGGGGGGTCTAACCCCTTGCTCATTTTTGACCAGAAAAATCGAGATTTTCAGAATTAGGTTTGTATGCTAGGATGGAAGCCTTATCAACGCTGATTACAAAACCGTAAATCCCGAATGCATCAGACGAAAATAACAGGAGATATCGCAGATTGAAATCTGCGATTTTTGAAAATTGCCATTTCCAGAATGAAAATCTGAACGGCGGGAGATAGGCTCTCGAGAATGCTTGCAATAGATTCAGCTTTTTCGAGAACCCATATTTTCATAACAATTTTTCAGATATTTGACACTGTTTAGCAAAAAATCGAATTTATTGTTTTTCCATTTTACATTTTCGTGTTGAATTCCAAGAGCTCCCTGGAGTGCAATTCTCTATGGAATCATCAACTGTTTAGTTTGGTGGAATCAACAAAGTTAGTATAGTACACTCCATATCCTCAGATAGTAGTAGGACACTCTGATTTTCAGGCAGAGGAGCCAATAAGTCATTTTAGGGGGGTCTAACCCCTTGCTCATTTTTGACCAAAAAAATCGAGATTTTCAGAATTGTGTTCGTATGCTAGGATGGAAGCCTTATCAACGCTGATTACAAAACCGTAAATCCCGAATGCATCAGACGAAAATAACAGGAGATATCGCAGATTGAAATCTGCGATTTTTGAAAATTGCCATTTCCAGAATGAAAATCTGAACGGAGGGAGATAGGCTCTCGAGAATGCTTGCAATAGATTCAGCTTTTTCGAGAACCCATATTTTCATAACAATTTTTCAGATATTTGACACTGTTTAGCAAAAAATCGAATTTATTGTTTTTCCATTTTACATTTTCGTGTTGAATTCCAAGAGCTCCCTGGAGTGCAATTCTCTATGGAATCATCAACTGTTTAGTTTGGTGGAATCAACAAAGTTAGTATAGTACACTCCATATCCTCAGATAGTAGTAGGACACTCTGATTTTTAGGCAGAGGAGAAAATGGGTCATTTTAGGGGGGTCTAACCCCTTGCTCATTTTTGACCAAAAAAATCGAGATTTTCAAAATTGAGTTTGTGTGCTAGGAAGGAAGCCTTATCAACGCTGATTACAAAACCGTAAATCCCGAATGCATCAGACGAAAATAACAGGAGATATCGCAGATTGAAATCTGCGATTTTTGAAAATTGCCATTTCCAAAATGAAAATCTAAACGGAGGGAGATAGGCTCTCGAGAATGCTTGCAATAGATTCGGCTTTTTCGAGAACCCATATTTTCATAATGATTTTTCAGATATTTTACACTGTTTAGCAAAAAATCGAATTTATTGTTTTTCCATTTTTCATTTTCGCGTTGAATTCGAAGAGCTCTCTGGAGTGCAATTCTCTATGGAATCATCAACTGTTTAGTTTGATGGAATCAACAAAGTTAGTATAGTACACTCCATATCCTAAGATAGTAGTAGGACACTCTGATTTTTAGGCAGAGGAGAAAATGGGTCATTTTAGGGGGGTCTAACCCCTTGCTCATTTTTGACCAAAAAAATCGAGATTTTCAAAATTGAGTTTGTGTGCTAGGAAGAAAGCCTTCTCAACGCTGATTAAAAAACCGTAAATCCCGAATGCATCAGACGGAAATAACAGGAGATATCGCAGATTGAAATTTGCGATTTTTGAAAATTGCCATTTCCAGAATGAAAATCTGAACGGAGGGAGATAGGCTCTCGAGAATGCTTGCAATAGATTCAGCTTTTTCGAGAACCCATATTTTCATAACAATTTTTCAGATATTTGACAGTGTTTAGCAAAAAATCGAATTTATTGTTTTTCCATTTTACATTTTCGTGTTGAATTCCAAGAGCTCCCTGGAGTGCAATTCTCTATGGAATCATCAACTGTTTAGTTTGGTGGAATCAACAAAGTTAGTATAGTACACTCCATATCCTAAGACAGAAGTAGGACACCCTGACTTCTAGGCAGAGGAGCAAATAGGTCATTTTAGGGGGGTCTAACCCCTTGCTCATTTTTGACCAGAAAAATCGAGATTTTCAGAATTAGGTTTGTATGCTAGGATGGAAGCCTTATCAACGCTGATTACAAAACCGTAAATCGCGAATGCATCAGACGAAAATAACAGGAGATATCGCAGATTGAAATCTGCGATTTTTGAAAATTGCCATTTCCAAAATGAAAATCTAAACGGAGGGAGATAGGCTCTCGAGAATGCTTGCAATAGATTCGGCTTTTTCGAGAACCCATATTTTCATAATGATTTTTCAGATATTTTACACTGTTTAGCAAAAAATCGAATTTATTGTTTTTCCATTTTTCATTGTCGAGTTGAATTCGAAGAGCTCTCTGGAGTGCAATTCTCTATGGAATCATCAACTGTTTAGTTTGGTGGAATCAACAAAGTAAGTATTGTACACTCCATATCCTAAGACAGTAGTAGGACACTATGATTTTCAGGCAGAGGAGCCAATAAGTCATTTTAGGAGGGACTAACCCCTTGCTCATTTTTGACCGAAAAAATCGAGATTTTCAAAATTGAGTTTGTGTGCTCGGATGGAAGCCTCATCAACGCTGATTACAAAACCGTAAATCCCGAATGCATCAGACGAAAATAACAGGAGATATCGCAGATTGAAATTTGCGATTTTTGAAAATTGCCATTTCCAGAATGAAAATCTGAACGGAGGGATATATGTAGGCTCTCGAGAATGTTTGCAGTAGATTCAGCTTTTTCGAGAACCCATATTTTCATAACAATTTTTCAGATATTTGACACTGTTTAGCAAAAAATCGAATTAATTTTTTTCCATTTTTCATTTTCGAGTTGAATTCGAAGAGCTCTCTGAAGGATGGAAGCTGATTACAAAACCGTTAATCCCGAATGCATCAGACGAAAATAACAGGAGATATCGCAGATTGAAATTTGCGATTTTTGAAAATTGCCATTTCCACGATGAAAATCTACACGGAGGGAGATAGGCTTTCGAGTATGCTTGCAATAGATTCAGCTTTTTCGAGAACCCATATTTTCATAACAATTTTTCAGATATTCGACACTGTTTAGCAAAAAATCGAATTTATTGTTTTTCCATTTTTCATTTTCGAGTTGAATTCGAAGAGCTCTCTGGAGTGCAATTCTCTATGGCATCATCAACTGTTTAGTTCGGTGGAATCAACAAAGTAAGTATTGTACACTCCATATCCTAAGACAGTAGTAAGACACCCTGATTTTTAGGCAGAGGAGCAAATAGGTCATTTTAGGGGGTTCTAACCCCTTGCTCATTTTTGAACAAAAAAATTGAGATTTTCAAAATTGAGTTTGTGTGCTAGGATCGAAGCCTTATCAACGCTGATTACAAAACCGTAAATCCCGAATGCATCAGACGAAAATAACAGGAGATGTCGCAGATTGAAATTTGCGATTTTTGAAAATTGCCATTTCCGAAATGAAAATCTAAACGGAGGGATATAGGCTCTCGAGGATGCTTGCAATAGATTCAGCTTTTTCGAGAACCCATATTTTCATAATAATTTTTCAGATATTCGACACTGTTTAGCAAAAAATCGAATATATTGTTTTCCCATTTTTCATTTTCGCGTTGAATTCGAAGAGCTCTCTGGAGTGCAATTCTCTATGGAATCATCAACTGTTTAGTTTGGTGGAATCAACAAAGTAAGTATTGTACACTCCATATCCTAAGACAGTAGTAGGACACTCCGATTTTTAGGCAGAGGAGCAAATAGGTCCTTTTAGGGGGTCTAACCCCTTGCTCATTTTTGACCAAAAAAATCGAGATTTTCAAAATTGAGTTTGTGTGCTAGGATGGAAGCCTTATCAACGCTGATAACAAAACCGTAAATCGCGAATGCATCAGACGAAAATAACAGGAGATATCGCAGATTGAAATTTGCGATTTTTGAAAATTGCCATTTCCAAGATGAAAATCTACACGGAGGGAGATATGCTTTCTAGAATGCTTGCAATAGATTCAGCTTTTTCGAGAACCCATATTTTCATAACAATTTTCCAGATATTTGACACTGTTCAGCAAAAAATCGAATTATTTTTTTTCCATTTTTCATTTTCGAGTTGAATTTGAAGAGCTCTCTGGAGTGCAATTCTATATGGAATCATCAACTGTATAGTTTGGTGAAATCAACAAGGTAAGTATTTTACACTCCATATCCTAAGACAGTAGTAGGACACTCTGATTTTTAGGCAGAGAAGCAAATAGGTCCTTTTAGGGGGGTCTAACCCCTTGCTCATTTTCTACCAAAAAAATCGAGATTTTCAAAATTGAGTTTGTGTGCTAGGATGGAAGTCTTTACAACGCTGGTTACAAAACCGTAAATCCCGAATGCATCAGACGAAAATAACAGGAGATATCGCAGATTGAAATTTACGATTTTTGAAAATTGCCATTTCCAAAATGAAAATCTAAACGGAGGGAGATAGGCTCTCGAGAATGCTTGCAATAGATTCAGCTTTTTCGAGAACCCATATTTTCATAACAATTTTTCAGATATTTGACACTGTTTAGCAAAAAATCGAATTTATTGTTTTTCCAATTTTCATTTTCGAGTTGAATTCGAAGAGCTCTCTGGAGTGCAATTCTATATGGAATCATCAACTGTTTAGTTTGGTGGAATCAACATGGTAAGTATTTTACACTCCATATCCTAAGACAGTAGTAGGACACTCTGATTTTTAGGCAGAGGAGCAAATAGGTCCTTTTAGGGGGGTCTAACCCCTTGCTCATTTTTGACCAAAAAAATCGAGATTTTCAAAATTGAGTTTGTGTGTTAGGATGGAAGCCTTATCAACGCTGATTACAAAACCGTAAATCCCGAATGCATCACACGAAAATAACAGGAGATATCGCAGATTGAAATTTGCGATTTTTGAAAATTGCCATTTCCAAAATGAAAATCTCTCGGAAAATCTGAACGGAGGGAGATAGGCTCTCGAGAATGCTTGCAATAGATTCAGCTTTTTCGAGAACCCATATTTTCATAACAATTTTTCAGATATTTGACACTGTTTAGCAAAAAATCGAACTTATTGTTTTTCCATTTATCATTTTCGAGTTGAATTCGAAGAGCCCTCTGGAGGATGGAAGCTGATTACAAAACCGTAAATCCCGAATGCATCAGATGAAAATAACAGGAGATATCGCAGATTGAAATTTGCGATTTTTGAAAATTGCCATTTCCAAGATGAAACCTATATTTTCATAACAATTTTTCAGATATTCGACACTGTTTAGCAAAAATCGAATTTATTGTTTTTCCATTTTTCATTTTCGAGTTGAATTCGAAGAGCTCTCTGGAGTGCAATTCTCTATGGAATTATCAACTGCTTAGTTTGGTGGAATCAACAAAGTAAGTATTGTACACTCCATATCCTAAGACAGTAGTAGGACACTATGATTTTCAGGCAGAGGAGCCAATAAGTCATTTTAGGAGGGTCTAACCCCTTGCTCATTTTTGACCAAAAAAATCGAGATTTTCAGAATTGGGTTTGTATGCTAGGATGGAAGCCTTATCAACGCTGATTACAAAACCGTAAATCCCGAATGAATCAGACGAAAATAACAGGAGACATCGCAGATTGAAATTTGCGATTTTTGAAAATTGCCATTTCCAAAATGAAAATCTAAACGGAGGGGGATAGGCTTTCGAGAATGCTTGCAATAGATTCAGCTTTTTCGAGAACCTATATTTTCATAACAATTTTTCAGATATTCGACACTGTTTAGCAAAAATCGAATTTATTGTTTTTCCATTTTTCATTTTCGAGTTGAATTCGAAGAGCTCTCTGGAGTGCAATTCTCTATGGAATCATCAACTGTTTTGTTTGGTGGAATCAACAAAGTAAGTATTGTACACTCCATATCCTAAGACAGTAGTAGGACACCCTGATTTTTAGGCAGAGGAGCAAATAGGTCATTTTAGGGGTTTCTAACCCCTTTCTCATTTTTGACCAAAAAAATCGGGATTTTCAGAATTGGGTTTGTATGCTAGGATGGAAGCCTTATCAACGCTGATAACAAAACCGTAAATCCCGAATGAATCAGACGAAAATAACAGGAGACATCGCAGATTGAAATTTGCGATTTTTGAAAATTGCCATTTCCAAAATGAAAATCTAAACGGAGGGGGATAGGCTTTCGAGAATGCTTGCAATAGATTCAGCTTTTTCGAGAACCTATATTTTCATAACAATTTTTCAGATATTCGACACTGTTTAGCAAAAATCGAATTTATTGTTTTTCCATTTTTCATTTTCGAGTTGAATTCGAAGAGCTCTCTGGAGTGCAATTCTCTATGGAATTATCAACTGCTTAGTTTGGTGGAATCAACAAAGTAAGTATTGTACACTCCATATCCTAAGACAGTAGTAGGACACCCTGATTTTTAGGCAGAGGAGCAAATAGGTCATTTTAGGGGGTTCTAACCTCTTTCTCATTTTTGACCAAAAAAATCGAGATTTTCAGAATTGGGTTTGTATGCTAGGATGGAAGCCTTATCAACGCTGATTACAAAACCGTAAATCCCGAATGAATCAGACGAAAATAACAGGAGACATCGCAGATTGAAATTTGCGATTTTTGAAAATTGCCATTTCCAAAATGAAAATCTAAACGGAGGGGGATAGGCTTTCGAGAATGCTTGCAATAGATTCAGCTTTTTCGAGAACCCATATTTTCATAATAATTTTTCAGATATTTGACACTGTTTAGCAAAAAATCGAATTTATTGTTTTTCCATTTTTCATTTTCGCGTTGAATTCGAAGAGCTCTCTGGAGTGCAATTCTCTATGGAATCATCAACTGTTTTGTTTGGTGGAATCAACAAAGTAAGTATTGTACACTCCATATCCTAAAACAGTAGTAGGACACTATGATTTTCAGGCAGAGGAGCCAATAAGTCATTTTAGGAGGGTCTAACCCCTTGCTCATTTTTGACCGAAAAAATCGAGACTTTCAAAATTGAGTTTGTGTGCTCGGATGGAAGCCTCATCAACGCTGATTACAAAACCGTAAATCCCGAATGCATCACACGAAAATAACAGGAGATATCGCAGATTGAAATTTGCGATTTTTGAAAATTGTCATTTCCAAAATGAAAATCTAAACGGAGGGAGATAGGCTTTCGAGAATGCTTGCAATAGATTCAGCTTTTTCGAGAACCCATATTTTCATGACAATTTTTCAGATATTTGACACTGTTTAGCAAAAAATCGAATTTATTGTTTTTCCATTTTTCATTTTCGAGTTGAATTCGAAGAGCTCTCTGGAGTGCAATTCTCTATGGAATCATCAACTGTTTAGTTTGATGGAATCAACAAAGTAAGTATTATACACTCCATATCCTAAGATAGTAGTAGGACACTCTGATTTTCAGGCAGAGGAGAAAATGGGTCATTTTAGGGGGGTCTAACCCCTTGCTCATTTTTGACCAAAAAAATCGAGATTTTCAAAATTGAGTTTGTGTGATAGGAAGGAAGCCTTCTCAACGCTGATTACAAAACCGTAAATCCCGAATGCATCAGACGAAAATAACAGGAGATATCGCAGATTGAAATTTGCGATTTTTGAAAATTGCCATTTCCAGAATGAAAATCTGAACGGAGGGAGATGGGCTCTCGAGAATGTTTGCAGTAGATTCAGCTTTTTCGAGAACCCATATTTTCATAACAATTTTTCAGATATTTGACACTGTTTAGCAAAAAATCGAATTTATTGTTTTTCCATTTTTCATTTTCGAGTTGAATTCGAAGAGCTCTCTGGAGTGCAATTCTCTATGGAATCATCAACTGTTTAGTTTGATGGAATCAACAAAGTAAGTATTATACACTCCATATCCTAAGATAGTAGTAGGACACTCTGATTTTCAGGCAGAGGAGAAAATGTGTCATTTTAGGGGGGTCTAACCCCTTGCTCATTTTTGACCAAAAAAATCGAGATTTTCAAAATTGAGTTTGTGTGCTAGGATGGAAGCCTTATCAACGCTGATAACAAAACCGTAAATCGCGAATGCATCAGACGAAAATAACAGGAGATATCGCAGATTGAAATTTGCGATTTTTGAAAATTGCCATTTCCAAGATGAAAATCTACACGGAGGGAGATATGCTTTCTAGAATGCTTGCAATAGATTCAGCTTTTTCGAGAACCCATATTTTCATAACAATTTTCCAGATATTTGACACTGTTTAGCAAAAAATCGAATTATTTTTTTTCCATTTTTCATTTTCGAGTTGAATTCGAAGAGCTCTCTGGAGTGCAATTCTATATGGAATCATCAACTGTATAGTTTGGTGAAATCAACAAGGTAAGTATTTTACACTCCATATCCTAAGACAGTAGTAGGACACTCTGATTTTTAGGCAGAGAAGCAAATAGGTCCTTTTAGGGGGGTCTAACCCCTTGCTCATTTTTGACCAAAAAAATCGAGATTTTCAAAATTGAGTTTGTGTGCTAGGATGGAAGTCTTTACAACGCTGGTTACAAAACCGTAAATCCCGAATGCATCAGACGAAAATAACAGGAGATATCGCAGATTGAAATTTACGATTTTTGAAAATTGCCATTTCCAAAATGAAAATCTAAACGGAGGGAGATAGGCTCTCGAGAATGCTTGCAATAGATTCAGCTTTTTCGAGAACCCATATTTTCATAACAATTTTCCAGATATTTGACACTGTTTAGCAAAAAATCGAATTATTTTTTTTCCATTTTTCATTTTCGAGTTGAATTCGAAGAGCTCTCTGGAGTGCAATTCTATATGGAATCATCAACTGTATAGTTTGGTGAAATCAACAAGGTAAGTATTTTACACTCCATATCCTAAGACAGTAGTAGGACACTCTGATTTTTAGGCAGAGAAGCAAATAGGTCCTTTTAGGGGGGTCTAACCCCTTGCTCATTTTCTACCAAAAAAATCGAGATTTTCAAAATTGAGTTTGTGTGCTAGGATGGAAGTCTTTACAACGCTGATTACAAAACCGTAAATCCCGAATGCATCACACGAAAATAACAGGAGATATCGCAGATTGAAATTTGCGATTTTTGAAAATTGCCATTTCCAAAATGAAAATCTCCCGGAAAATCTGAACGGAGGGAGATAGGCTCTCGAGAATGCTTGCAATAGATTCAGCTTTTTCGAGAACCCATATTTTCATAACAATTTTTCAGATATTTGACACTGTTTAGCAAAAAATCGAACTTATAGTTTTTCCATTTATCATTTTCGAGTTGAATTCGAAGAGCCCTCTGGAGGATGGAAGCTGATTACAAAACCGTAAATCCCGAATGCATCAGATGAAAATAACAGGAGATATCGCAGATTGAAATTTGCGATTTTTGAAAATTGCGATTTCCAAGATGAAACCTATATTTTCATAACAATTTTTCAGATATTCGACACTGTTTAGCAAAAATCGAATTTATTGTTTTTCCATTTTTCATTTTCGAGTTGAATTCGAAGAGCTCTCTGGAGTGCAATTCTCTATGGAATTATCAACTGCTTAGTTTGGTGGAATCAACAAAGTAAGTATTGTACACTCCATATCCTAAGACAGTAGTAGGACACTATGATTTTCAGGCAGAGGAGCCAATAAGTCATTTTAGGAGGGTCTAACCCCTTGCTCATTTTTGACCAAAAAAATCGAGATTTTCAGAATTGGGTTTGTATGCTAGGATGAAAGCCTTATCAACGCTGATTACAAAACCGTAAATCCCGAATGAATCAGACGAAAATAACAGGAGACATCGCAGATTGAAATTTGCGATTTTTGAAAATTGCCATTTCCAAAATGAAAATCTAAACGGAGGGGGATAGGCTTTCGAGAATGCTTGCAATAGATTCAGCTTTTTCGAGAACCCATATTTTCATAATAATTTTTCAGATATTTGACACTGTTTAGCAAAAAATCGAATTTATTGTTTTTCCATTTTTCATTTTCGCGTTGAATTCGAAGAGCTCTCTGGAGTGCAATTCTCAATGGAATCATCAACTGTTTTGTTTGGTGGAATCATCAAAGTAAGTATTGTACACTCCATATCCTAAGACAGTAGTAGGACACCCTGATTTTTAGGCAGAGGAGCAAATAGGTCATTTTAGGGGTTTCTAACCCCTTTCTCATTTTTGACCAAAAAAATCGGGATTTTCAGAATTGGGTTTGTATGCTAGGATGGAAGCCTTATCAACGCTGATAACAAAACCGTAAATCCCGAATGCATCAGACGAAAATAACAGGAGATATCGCAGATTGAAATTTGCGATTTTTGAAAATTGCCATTTCCAAGATGAAAATCTAAACGGGGGGAGATAGGCTCTCGAGAATGCTTGCAATAGATTCAGCTTTTTCGAGAACCCATATTTTCATAACAATCTTTCAGATATTCGACACTGTTTAGCAAAAAATCGAATTTATTGTTTTTTCATTTTACATTTTCGTGTTGAATTCCAAGAGCTCTCTGGAGTGCAATTCTCTATGGAATCATCAACTGTTTAGTTTGGTGAAATCAACAAAGTAAGTATTGTACACTCCATATCCTAAGATAGTAGTAGGACACCCTGATTTTTAGGCAGAGGAGCAAATAGGTCATTTTAGGGGATTCTAACCCCTTGCTCATTTTTGAACAAAAAATATTGAGATTTTCAAAATTGAGTTTGTGTGCTAGGATGGAAGCCTTATCAACGCTGATTACAAAACCGTAAATCCCGAATGCATCAGACGAAAATAACAGGAGATATCGCAGATTGAAATTTGCGATTTTTGAAAATTGCCATTTCCAAGATGAAAATCTAAACGGGGGGAGATAGGCTCTCGAGAATGCTTGCAATAGATTCAGCTTTTTCGAGAACCCATATTTTCATAACAATCTTTCAGATATTCGACACTGTTTAGCAAAAAATCGAATTTATTGTTTTTTCATTTTACATTTTCGTGTTGAATTCCAAGAGCTCTCTGGAGTGCAATTCTCTATGGAATCATCAACTGTTTAGTTTGGTGAAATCAACAAAGTAAGTATTGTACACTCCATATCCTAAGATAGTAGTAGGACACCCTGATTTTTAGGCAGAGGAGCAAATAGGTCATTTTAGGGGGTTCTAACCCCTTTCTCATTTTTGAACAAAAAAATTGAGATTTTTAAAATTGAGTATGTGTTATAGGATGGAAGCCTTATCAACGCCGATTACAAAACCGTAAATTCCGAATGCATCAGACGAAAATAACAGGAGATATCGCAGATTGAAATTTGCGATTTTTGAAAATTGCCATTTCCAAGATGAAAATCTACACGGAATGAGATAGGCTCTCGAGTATGCTTGCAATAGATTCAGCTTTTTCGAGAACCCATATTTTCATAACAATTTTTAGATATTTGACACTGTTTAGCAAAAAATCGAATTTATTGTTTTTTCATTTTACATTTTCGTGTTGAATTCCAAGAGCTCTCTGGAGTGCAATTCTCTATGGAATCATCAACTGTTTAGTTTGGTGAAATCAACAAAGTAAGTATTGTACACTCCATATCCTAAGATAGTAGTAGGACACCCTGATTTTTAGGCAGAGGAGCAAATAGGTCATTTTAGGGGATTCTAACCCCTTGCTCATTTTTGAACAAAAAATATTGAGATTTTCAAAATTGAGTTTGTGTGCTAGGATGGAAGCCTTATCAACGCTGATTACAAAACCGTAAATCCCGAATGCATCAGACGAAAATAACAGGAGATATCGCAGATTGAAATTTGCGATTTTTGAAAATTGCCATTTCCAAGATGAAAATCTAAACGGGGGGAGATAGGCTCTCGAGAATGCTTGCAATAGATTCAGCTTTTTCGAGAACCCATATTTTCATAACAATCTTTCAGATATTCGACACTGTTTAGCAAAAAATCGAATTTATTGTTTTTTCATTTTACATTTTCGTGTTGAATTCCAAGAGCTCTCTGGAGTGCAATTCTCTATGGAATCATCAACTGTTTAGTTTGGTGAAATCAACAAAGTAAGTATTGTACACTCCATATCCTAAGATAGTAGTAGGACACCCTGATTTTTAGGCAGAGGAGCAAATAGGTCATTTTAGGGGGTTCTAACCCCTTTCTCATTTTTGAACAAAAAAATTGAGATTTTTAAAATTGAGTTTGTGTGCTAGGATGGAAGCCTTATCAACGCCGATTACAAAACCGTAAATTCCGAATGCATCAGACGAAAATAACAGGAGATATCGCAGATTGAAATTTGCGATTTTTGAAAATTGCCATTTCCAAGATGAAAATCTACACGGAATGAGATAGGCTCTCGAGTATGCTTGCAATAGATTCAGCTTTTTCGAGAACCCATATTTTCATAACAATTTTTCAGATATTTGACACTGTTTAGCAAAAAATCGAACTTATAGTTTTTCCATTTATCATTTTCGAGTTGAATTCGAAGAGCCCTCTGGAGGATGGAAGCTGATTACAAAACCGTAAATCCCGAATGCATCAGATGAAAATAACAGGAGATATCGCAGATTGAAATTTGCGATTTTTGAAAATTGCGATTTCCAAGATGAAACCTATATTTTCATAACAATTTTTCAGATATTCGACACTGTTTAGCAAAAATCGAATTTATTGTTTTTCCATTTTTCATTTTCGCGTTGAATTCGAAGAGCTCTCTGGAGTGCAATTCTCTATGGAATCATCAACTGTTTTGTTTGGTGGAATCAACAAAGTAAGTATTGTACACTCCATATCCTAAAACAGTAGTAGGACACTATGATTTTCAGGCAGAGGAGCCAATAAGTCATTTTAGGAGGGTCTAACCCCTTGCTCATTTTTGACCGAAAAAATCGAGACTTTCAAAATTGAGTTTGTGTGCTCGGATGGAAGCCTCATCAACGCTGATTACAAAACCGTAAATCCCGAATGCATCACACGAAAATAACAGGAGATATCGCAGATTGAAATTTGCGATTTTTGAAAATTGTCATTTCCAAAATGAAAATCTAAACGGAGGGAGATAGGCTTTCGAGAATGCTTGCAATAGATTCAGCTTTTTCGAGAACCCATATTTTCATGACAATTTTTCAGATATTTGACACTGTTTAGCAAAAAATCGAATTTATTGTTTTTCCATTTTTCATTTTCGAGTTGAATTCGAAGAGCTCTCTGGAGTGCAATTCTCTATGGAATCATCAACTGTTTAGTTTGATGGAATCAACAAAGTAAGTATTATACACTCCATATCCTAAGATAGTAGTAGGACACTCTGATTTTCAGGCAGAGGAGAAAATGGGTCATTTTAGGGGGGTCTAACCCCTTGCTCATTTTTGACCAAAAAAATCGAGATTTTCAAAATTGAGTTTGTGTGATAGGAAGGAAGCCTTCTCAACGCTGATTACAAAACCGTAAATCCCGAATGCATCAGACGAAAATAACAGGAGATATCGCAGATTGAAATTTGCGATTTTTGAAAATTGCCATTTCCAGAATGAAAATCTGAACGGAGGGAGATGGGCTCTCGAGAATGTTTGCAGTAGATTCAGCTTTTTCGAGAACCCATATTTTCATAACAATTTTTCAGATATTTGACACTGTTTAGCAAAAAATCGAATTTATTGTTTTTCCATTTTTCATTTTCGAGTTGAATTCGAAGAGCTCTCTGGAGTGCAATTCTATATGTAATCATCAACTGTTTAGTTTGGTGGAATCAACAAGGTAAGTATTTTACACTTCATATCCTAAGACAGTAGTAGGACACTCTGATTTTTAGGCAGAGGAGCAAATAGGTAATTTTAGGGGGGTCTAACCCCTTGCTCATTTTTTACCAAAAAAATCGAGATTTTCAAAATTGAGTTTGTGTGCTAGGATGGAAGCCTTTACAACGCTGATTACAAAACCGTAAATCCCGAATGCATCAGATGAAAATAACAGGAGATATCGCAGATTGAAATTTGCGATTTTTGAAAATTGCGATTTCCAAGATGAAACCTATATTTTCATAACAATTTTTCAGACATTCGACACTGTTTAGCAAAAATCGAATTTATTGTTTTTCCATTTTTCATTTTCGCGTTGAATTCGAAGAGCTCTCTGGAGTGCAATTCTCTATGGAATCATCAACTGTTTTGTTTGGTGGAATCAACAAAGTAAGTATTGTACACTCCATATCCTAAAACAGTAGTAGGACACTATGATTTTCAGGCAGAGGAGCCAATAAGTCATTTTAGGAGGGTCTAACCCCTTGCTCATTTTTGACCGAAAAAATCGAGACTTTCAAAATTGAGTTTGTGTGCTCGGATGGAAGCCTCATCAACGCTGATTACAAAACCGTAAATCCCGAATGCATCACACGAAAATAACAGGAGATATCGCAGATTGAAATTTGCGATTTTTGAAAATTGTCATTTCCAAAATGAAAATCTAAACGGAGGGAGATAGGCTTTCGAGAATGCTTGCAATAGATTCAGCTTTTTCGAGAACCCATATTTTCATGACAATTTTTCAGATATTTGACACTGTTTAGCAAAAAATCGAATTTATTGTTTTTCCATTTTTCATTTTCGAGTTGAATTCGAAGAGCTCTCTGGAGTGCAATTCTCTATGGAATCATCAACTGTTTAGTTTGATGGAATCAACAAAGTAAGTATTATACACTCCATATCCTAAGATAGTAGTAGGACACTCTGATTTTCAGGCAGAGGAGAAAATGGGTCATTTTAGGGGGGTCTAACCCCTTGCTCATTTTTGACCAAAAAAATCGAGATTTTCAAAATTGAGTTTGTGTGATAGGATAGAAGCCTTCTCAACGCTGATTACAAAACCGTAAATCCCGAATGCATCAGACGAAAATAACAGGAGATATCGCAGATTGAAATTTGCGATTTTTGAAAATTGCCATTTCCAGAATGAAAATCTGAACGGAGGGAGATGGGCTCTCGAGAATGTTTGCAGTAGATTCAGCTTTTTCGAGAACCCATATTTTCATAACAATTTTTCAGATATTTGACACTGTTTAGCAAAAAATCGAATTTATTGTTTTTCCATTTTTCATTTTCGAGTTGAATTCGAAGAGCTCTCTGAAGGATGGAAGCTGATTACAAAACCGTTAATCCCGAATGCATCAGACGAAAATAACAGGAGATATCGCAGATTGAAATTTGCGATTTTTGAAAATTGCCATTTCCACGATGAAAATCTACACGGAGGGAGATAGGCTTTCGAGAATGCTTGCAATAGATTCAGCTTTTTCGAGAACCCATATTTTCATAACAATTTTTCAGATATTCGACACTGTTTAGCAAAAAATCGAATTTATTGTTTTTCCATTTTTCATTTTCGAGTTAAATTCGAAGAGCTCTCTGGAGTGCAATTCTCTATGGAATCATCAACTGTTTAGTTTGGTGAAATCAACAAAGTAAGTATTGTACACTCCATATCCTAAGACAGTAGTAGGACACCCTGATTTTTAGGCAGAGGAGCAAATAGGTCATTTTAGGGGATTCTAACCCCTTGCTCATTTTTGAACAAAAAATATTGAGATTTTCAAAATTGAGTTTGTGTGCTAGGATGGAAGCCTTATCAACGCTGATTACAAAACCGTAAATCCCGAATGCATCAGACGAAAATAACAGGAGATATCGCAGATTGAAATTTGCGATTTTTGAAAATTGCCATTTCCAAGATGAAAATCTAAACGGGGGGAGATAGGCTCTCGAGAATGCTTGCAATAGATTCAGCTTTTTCGAGAACCCATATTTTCATAACAATCTTTCAGATATTCGACACTGTTTAGCAAAAAATCGAATTTATTGTTTTTTCATTTTACATTTTCGTGTTGAATTCCAAGAGCTCTCTGGAGTGCAATTCTCTATGGAATCATCAACTGTTTAGTTTGGTGAAATCAACAAAGTAAGTATTGTACACTCCATATCCTAAGATAGTAGTAGGACACCCTGATTTTTAGGCAGAGGAGCAAATAGGTCATTTTAGGGGGTTCTAACCCCTTTCTCATTTTTGAACAAAAAAATTGAGATTTTTAAAATTGAGTTTGTGTGCTAGGATGGAAGCCTTATCAACGCCGATTACAAAACCGTAAATTCCGAATGCATCAGACGAAAATAACAGGAGATATCGCAGATTGAAATTTGCGATTTTTGAAAATTGCCATTTCCAAGATGAAAATCTACACGGAATGAGATAGGCTCTCGAGTATGCTTGCAATAGATTCAGCTTTTTCGAGAACCCATATTTTCATAACAATTTTTAGATATTTGACACTGTTTAGCAAAAAATCGAATTTATTTTTTTTCCATTTTTCATTTTCGAGTTGAATTCGAAGAGCTCTCGGGAGTGCAATTCTCTATGGAATCATCAACTGTTTAGTTTGGTGGAATCAACAAAGTAAGTATTGTACACTTCATATCCAAAGACAGTAGTAGGACACTATGATTTTCAGGCAGAGGAGCCAATAAGTCATTTTAGGGGGGTCTAACCCCTTGCTCATTTTTGACCGAAAAAATCGAGATTTTCAAAATTGAGTTTGTGTGCTAGGATGGAAGCCTTATCAACGCTGATTACAAAACGTAAATCCCGAATGCATCAGACGAAAATAACAGCAGATATCGCAGATTGAAGTTTGCGATTTCTGAAAATTGCCATTTCCAAGATGAAAATCTACACGGAGGGAGATAGGCTTTCGAGTATGCTTGCAATAGATTCAGCTTTCTCGAGAACCCATATTTTCATAACAATTTTTTAGATATTTGACACTGTTTAGCAAAAAATCGAATTTATTTTTTTTTCCATTTTTCATTTTCGAGTTGAAATCGAAGAGCTCTCGGGAGTGCAATTCTCTATGGAATCATCAACTGTTTAGTTTGGTGAAATCAACAAAGTAAGTATTGTACAGTCTATATCCCAAGACAGTAGTAGGACACCCTGATTTTTAGGCAGAGGAGCAAATAGGTCATTTTAGGGGGTTCTAACCCCTTTCTCATTTTTGAACAAAAAAATGGAGATTTTCAAAATTGAGTTTGTGTGCTAGGATGGAAGCCTTATCAACGCTGATTACAAAACCGTAAATTCCGAATGCATCAGACGAAAATAACAGGAGATATCGCAGATTGAAATTTGCGATTTTTGAAAATTGCCATTTCCAAAATGAAAATCTGAACGGAGGGAGATAGGCTCTCGAGAATGTTTGCAATAGATTCAGCTTTTTCGAGAACCCATATTTTCGTAATAATTTTTCAGATATTCGACACTGTTTAGCAAAAAATCGAATATATTGTTTTCCCATTTTTCATTTTCGCGTTGAATTCGAAGAGCTCTCGGGAGTGCAATTCTCTATGGAATCATCAACTGTTTAGTTTGGTGGAATCAACAAAGTAAGTATTGTACAGTCTATATCCCAAGACAGTAGTAGGACACCCTGATTTTTAGGCAGAGGAGCAAATAGGTCATTTTAGGGGGTTCTAACCCCTTTCTCATTTTTGAACAAAAAAATGGAGATTTTCAAAATTGAGTTTGTGTGCTAGGATGGAAGCCTTATCAACGCTGATTACAAAACCGTAAATTCCGAATGCATCAGACGAAAATAACAGGAGATATCGCAGATTGAAATTTGCGATTTTTGAAAATTGCCATTTCCAAAATGAAAATCTAAACGGAGGGAGACAGGCTCTCGAGAATGCTTGCAATAGATTCAGCTCTTTCGAGAACCCATATTTTCATAACAATTTTTCAGATATTTGACACTGTTTAGCAAAAAATCGAACTTATTGTTTTTCCATTTTTCATTTTCGAGTTGAATTCGAAGAGCCCTCTGGAGGATGGAAGCTGATTACAAAACCGTAAATCCCGAATGCATCAGACGAAAATAACAGGAGATATCGCAGATTGAAATTTGCGATTTTTGAAAATTGCCATTTCCAAGATGAAAATCTACACGGAGGGAGATAGGCTTTCGAGAATGCTTGCAATAGATTCAGCTTTTTCGAGAACCTATATTTTCATAACAATTTTTCAGATATTCGACACTGTTTAGCAAAAAATCGAATTTATTGTTTTTCCATTTTTCATTTTCGAGTTGAATTCGAAGAGCTCTCTGGAGTGCAATTCTCTATGGAATCATCAACTGTTTAGTTTGGTGGAATCAACAAAGTAAGTATTGTACACTCCATATCCTAAGACAGTAGTAGGACACCCTGATTTTTAGGCAGAGGAGCAAATAGGTCATTTTAGGGGGTTCTAACCCCTTGCTCATTTTTGACCGAAAAAATTGAGATTTTCAAAATTGAGTTTGTGTGCTAGGATGAAAGCCTCATCAACGCTGATTACAAAACCGTAAATCCCGAATGCATCACACGAAAATAACAGGAGATATCGCAGATTGAAATTTGCGATTTTTGAAAATTGCCATTTCCAAAATGAAAATCTAAATGGAGGGAGATAGGCTTTCGAGAATGCTTGCAATAGATTCAGCTTTTTCGAGAACCCATATTTTCATGACAATTTTTCAAATATTTGACACTGTTTAGCAAAAAATCGAATTTATTGTTTTTCCATTTTTCATTTTCGAGTTGAATTCGAAGAGCTCGCTGGAGTGCAATTCTCTATGGAATCATCAACTGTTTAGTTTGATGGAATCAACAAAGTAAGTATTGTACACTCCATATCCTAAGATAGTAGTAGGACACTCTGATTTTTAGGCAGAAGAGAAAAAGGGGTCATTTTAGGGGGGTCTAACCCCTTGCTCATTTTTGACCAAAAAAATCGAGATTTTCAAAATTGTGTTTGTGTGCTAGGAAGGAAGCCTTCTCAACGCTGATTACAAAACCGTAAATCCCGAATGCATCAAACGAAAATAACAGGAGATATCTCAGATTGAAATTTGCGATTTTTGAAAATTGCCATTTCCAGAATGAAAATCTGAACGGAGGGAGATAGGCTTTCGAGAATGCTTGCAGTAGATTCAGCTTTTTCGAGAACCCATATTTTCATAACAATTTTTCAGATATTTGACACTGTTTAGCAAAAAATCGAATTTATTGTTTTTCCATTTTTCATTTTCGAGTTGAATTCGAAGAGCTCTCTGAAGGATGGAAGCTGATTACAAAACCGTAAATTCCGAATGCATCAGACGAAAATAACAGGAGATATCGCAGATTGAAATTCGCGATTTTTGAAAATTGCCATTTCCACGATGAAAATCTACACGGAGGGAGATAGGCTTTCGAGAATGCTTGTAATAGATTCAGCTTTTTCGAGAACCCATATTTTCATAACAATTTTTCAGATATTCGACACTGTTTAGCAAAAAATCGAATTTATTGTTTTCCCATTTTTCATTTTCGAGTTGAATTCCAAGAGCTCCCTGGAGTGCAATTCTCTATGGAATCATCAACTGTTTAGTTTGGTGGAATCAACAAAGTTAGTATTGTACACTCCATATCCTAAGACAGAAGTAGGACACCCTGATTTCTAGGCAGAGGAGCAAATAGGTCATTTTAGGGGGGTCTAACCCCTTGCTCATTTTTGACCAAAAAAATCGAGATTTTCAGAATTGGGTTTGTATGCTAGGATGGAAGCCTTATCAACGCTGATTACAAAACCGTAAATCCCGAATGCATCAGACGAAAATAACAGGAGATATCGCAGATTGAAATTTGCGATTTTTGAAAATTGCCATTTCCAAAATGAAAATCTAAACGGAGGGAGATAGGCTTTCGAGAATGCTTGCAATAGATTCAGCTTTTTCGAGAACCCATATTTTCATGACAATTTTTCAGATATTTGACACTGTTTAGCAAAAAATCGAATTTATTGTTTTTCCATTTTTCATTTTCGAGTTGAATTCGAAGAGCTCTCTGGAGTGCAATTCTCTATGGAATCATCAACTGTTTAGTTTGATGGAATCAACGAAGTAAGTATTGTACACTCCATATCCTAAGATAGTAGTAGGACACTCTGATTTTTAGGCAGAGGAGAAAATGGGTAATTTTAGGGGGGCCTAACCCCTTTCTCATTTTTGACCAAAAAAATCGAGATTTTCAAAATTGTGTTTGTGTGCTAGGAAGGAAGCCTTCTCAACGCTGATTACAAAACCGTAAATCCCGAATGCATCAAACGAAAATAACAGGAGATATCGCAGATTGAAATTTGCTATTTTTGAAAATTGCCATTTCCAAAATGAAAATCTGAACGGAGGGAGATAGGCTCTCGAGAATGCTCGCAGTAGATTCAGCTTTTTCGAGAACCCATATTTTCATAACAATTTTTCAGATATTTGACACTGTTTAGCAAAAAATCGAATTTATTGTTTTTCCATTTTTCATTTTCGAGTTGAATTCGAAGAGCTCTCTGAAGGATGGAAGCTGATTACAAAACCGTTAATCCCGAATGCATCAAACGAAAATAACAGGAGATATCGCAGATTGAAATTTGCGATTTTTGAAAATTGCCATTTCCAAAATGAAAATCTGAACGGAGGGAGATAGGCTCTCGAGAATGCTCGCAATAGATTCAGCTTTTTCGAGAACCCATATTTTCATAATATTTTTTCAGATATTTGACACTGTTTAGCAAAAAATCGAATTTATTGTTTTTCCATTTTTCATTTTCGCGTTGAATTCGAAGAGCTCTCTGGAGTGCAATTCTCTATGGAATCATCAACTGTTTAGTTTGGTGGAATCAACAAAGTAAGTATTGTACACTCCATATCCTAAGACAGTAGTAGGACACTATGATTTTCAGGCAGAGGAGCCAATAAATCATTTTAGGAGGGTCTAACCCCTTGCTCATTTTTGACAGAAAAAATCGAGATTTTCAAAATTGAGTTTAAGTGCTAGGATGGAAGCCTCATCAACGCTGATTACAAAACCGTAAATCCCGAATGCATCACACGAAAATAACAGGAGATATCGCAGATTGAAATTTGCGATTTTTGAAAATTGCCATTTCCAAAATGAAAATCTAAACGGAGGGAGATAGGCTTTCGAGAATGCTTGCAATAGATTCAGCTTTTTCGAGAACCCATATTTTCATGACAATTTTTCAGATATTTGACACTGTTTAGCAAAAAATCGAATTTATTGTTTTTCCATTTTTCATTTTCGAGTTGAATTCGAAGAGCTCTCTGGAGTGCAATTCTCTATGGAATCATCAACTGTTTAGTTTGGTGGAATCAACAAAGTAAGTATTGTACACTCCATATCCTAAGACAGTAGTAGGACACTATGATTTTCAGGCAGAGGAGCCAATAAATCATTTTAGGAGGGTCTAACCCCTTGCTCATTTTTGACAGAAAAAATCGAGATTTTCAAAATTGAGTTTGTGTGCTAGGATGGAAGCCTCATCAACGCTGATTACAAAACCGTAAATCCCGAATGCATCACACGAAAATAACAGGAGATATCGCAGATTGAAATTTGCGATTTTTGAAAATTGCCATTTCCAAAATGAAAATCTGAACGGAGGGAGATAGGCTCTCGAGAATGCTCGCAGTAGATTCAGCTTTTTCGAGAACCCATATTTTCATAACAATTTTTCAGATATTTGACACTGTTTAGCAAAAAATCGAATTTATTGTTTTTCCATTTTTCATTTTCGAGTTGAATTCGAAGAGCTCTCTGAAGGATGGAAGCTGATAACAAAATCGTTAATCCCGAATGCATCAGACGAAAATAACAGGAGATATCGCAGATTGATATTTGCGATTTTTGAAAATTGCCATTTCCACGATGAAAATCTACACGGAGGGAGATAGGCTTTCGAGAATGCTTGCAATAGATTCAGCTTTTTCGAGAACCCATATTTTCATAACAATTTTTCATATATTCGACACTGTTTAGCAAAAAATCGAATTTTTTGTTTTTCCATTTTTCATTTTCGAGTTGAATTCGAAGAGCTCTCTGGAGTGCAATTCTCTATGGAATCATCAACTGTTTAGTTTGGTGAAATCAACAAAGTAAGTATTGTACACTCCATATCCTAAGACAGTAGTAGGACACCCTGATTTTTAGGCAGAGGAGCAAATAGGTCATTTTAGGGGATTCTAACCCCTTGCTCCTTTTTGAACAAAAAAAATTGAGATTTTCAAAATTGAGTTTGTGTGCTAGGATGGAAGCCTTATCAACGCTGATTACAAAACCGTAAATCCCGAATGCATCAGACGAAAATAACAGGAGATATCGCAGATTGAAATTTGCGATTTTTGAAAATTGCCATTTCCAAGATGAAAATCTAAACGGGGGGACATAGGCTCTCGAGAATGCTTGCAATAGATTCAGCTTTTTCGAGAACCCATATTTTCATAACAATCTTTCAGATATTTGACACTGTTTAGCAAAAAATCGAATTTATTGTTTTTCAATTTTTCATTTTCGAGTTGAATTCGAAGAGCTCTCTGGAGTGCAATTCTCTATGGAATCATCAACTGTTTAGTTTGATGGAATCAACAAAGTAAGTATTATACACTCCATATCCTAAGATAGTAGTAGGACACTCTGATTTTCAGGCAGAGGAGAAAATGGGTCATTTTAGGGGGGTCTAACCCCTTGCTCATTTTTGACCAAAAAAATCGAGATTTTCAAAATTGAGTTTGTGTGATAGGAAGGAAGCCTTCTCAACGCTGATTACAAAACCGTAAATCCCGAATGCATCAGACGAAAATAACAGGAGATATCGCAGATTGAAATTTGCGATTTTTGAAAATTGCCATTTCCAGAATGAAAATCTGAACGGAGGGAGATGGGCTCTCGAGAATGTTTGCAGTAGATTCAGCTTTTTCGAGAACCCATATTTTCATAACAATTTTTCAGATATTTGACACTGTTTAGCAAAAAATCGAATTTATTGTTTTTCCATTTTTCATTTTCGAGTTGAATTCGAAGAGCTCTCTGAAGGATGGAAGCTGATTACAAAACCGTTAATCCCGAATGCATCAGACGAAAATAACAGGAGATATCGCAGATTGAAATTTGCGATTTTTGAAAATTGCCATTTCCACGATGAAAATCTACACGGAGGGAGATAGGCTTTCGAGAATGCTTGCAATAGATTCAGCTTTTTCGAGAACCCATATTTTCATAACAATTTTTCAGATATTCGACACTGTTTAGCAAAAAATCGAATTTATTGTTTTTCCATTTTTCATTTTCGAGTTGAATTCGAAGAGCTCTCTGGAGTGCAATTCTCTATGGAATCATCAACTGTTTAGTTTGGTGAAATCAACAAAGTAAGTATTGTACACTCCATATCCTAAGACAGTAGTAGGACACCCTGATTTTTAGGCAGAGGAGCAAATAGGTCATTTTAGGGGATTCTAACCCCTTGCTCATTTTTGAACAAAAAAAATTGAGATTTTCAAAATTGAGTTTGTGTGCTAGGATGGAAGCCTTATCAACGCTGATTACAAAATAGTAAATCCCGAATGCATCAGACGAAAATAACAGGAGATATCGCGGATTGAAATTTGCGATTTTTGAAAATTGCCATTTCCAAGATGAAAATCTAAACGGGGGGAGATAGGCTCTCGAGAATGCTTGCAATAGATTCAGCTTTTTCGAGAACCCATATTTTCATAACAATCTTTCAGATATTCGACACTGTTTAGCAAAAAATCGAATTTATTGTTTTTTCATTTTACATTTTCGTGTTGAATTCCAAGAGCTCTCTGGAGTGCAATTCTCTATGGAATCATCAACTGTTTAGTTTGGTGAAATCAACAAAGTAAGTATTGTACACTCCATATCCTAAGATAGTAGTAGGACACCCTGATTTTTAGGCAGAGGAGCAAATAGGTCATTTTAGGGGGTTCTAACCCCTTTCTCATTTTTGAACAAAAAAATTGAGATTTTCAAAATTGAGTTTGTGTGCTAGGATGAAAGCCTTATCAACGCCGATTACAAAACCGTAAATTCCGAATGCATCAGACGAAAATAACAGGAGATATCGCAGATTGAAATTTGCGATTTTTGAAAATTGCCATTTCCAAGATGAAAATCTACACGGAATGAGATAGGCTTTCGAGTATGCTTGCAATAGATTCAGCTTTTTCGAGAACCCATATTTTCATAACAATTTTTTAGATATTTGACACTGTTTAGCAAAAAATCGAATTTATTTTTTTTCCATTTTTCATTTTCGAGTTGAATTCGAAGAGCTCTCGGGAGTGCAATTCTCTATGGAATCATCAACTGTTTAGTTTGGTGGAATCAACAAAGTAAGTATTGTACACTTCATATCCAAAGACAGTAGTAGGACACTATGATTTTCAGGCAGAGGAGCCAATAAGTCATTTTAGGGGGGTCTAACCCCTTGCTCATTTTTGACCGAAAAAATCGAGATTTTCAAAATTGAGTTTGTGTGCTAGGATGGAAGCCTTATCAACGCTGATTACAAAACGTAAATCCCGAATGCATCAGACGAAAATAACAGCAGATATCGCAGATTGAAGTTTGCGATTTCTGAA
Organism: Coccinella septempunctata; assembly: GCF_907165205.1. Lineage (NCBI taxonomy): Eukaryota > Metazoa > Arthropoda > Insecta > Coleoptera > Coccinellidae > Coccinella > Coccinella septempunctata. Next base: position 41,332,238 of record NC_058192.1, on the reverse strand, counting down.
AATTGCCATTTCCAAGATGAAAATCTACACGGAGGGAGATAGGCTTTCGAGTATGCTTGCAATAGATTCAGCTTTCTCGAGAACCCATATTTTCATAACAATTTTTTAGATATTTGACACTGTTTAGCAAAAAATCGAATTTATTTTTTTTTCCATTTTTCATTTTCGAGTTGAAATCGAAGAGCTCTCGGGAGTGCAATTCTCTATGGAATCATCAACTGTTTAGTTTGGTGGAATCAACAAAGTAAGTATTGTACAGTCTATATCCCAAGACAGTAGTAGGACACCCTGATTTTCAGGCATAGGAGCAAATAGGTCATTTTAGGGGGTTCTAACCCCTTTCTCATTTTTGAACAAAAAAATGGAGATTTTCAAAATTGAGTTTGTGTGCTAGGATGGAAGCCTTATCAACGCTGATTACAAAACCGTAAATTCCGAAGGCATCAGACGAAAATAACAGGAGATATCGCAGATTGAAATTTGCGATTTTTGAAAATTGCCATTTCCAAAATGAAAATCTAAACGGAGGGAGATAGGCTCTCGAGAATGTTTGCAATAGATTCAGCTTTTTCGAGAACCCATATTTTCGTAATAATTTTTCAGATATTCGACACTGTTTAGCAAAAAATCGAATATATTGTTTTCCCATTTTTCATTTTCGCGTTGAATTCGAAGAGCTCTCGGGAGTGCAATTCTCTATGGAATCATCAACTGTTTAGTTTGGTGGAATCAACAAAGTAAGTATTGTACAGTCTATATCCCAAGACAGTAGTAGGACACCCTGATTTTTAGGCAGAGGAGCAAATAGGTCATTTTAGGGGGTTCTAACCCCTTTCTCATTTTTGAACAAAAAAATGGAGATTTTCAAAATTGAGTTTGTGTGCTAGGATGGAAGCCTTATCAACGCTGATTACAAAACCGTAAATTCCGAATGCATCAGACGAAAATAACAGGAGATATCGCAGATTGAAATTTGCGATTTTTGAAAATTGCCATTTCCAAAATGAAAATCTAAACGGAGGGAGACAGGCTCTCGAGAATGCTTGCAATAGATTCAGCTCTTTCGAGAACCCATATTTTCATAACAATTTTTCAGATATTTGACACTGTTTAGCAAAAAATCGAACTTATTGTTTTTCCATTTTTCATTTTCGAGTTGAATTCGAAGAGCCCTCTGGAGGATGGAAGCTGATTACAAAACCGTAAATCCCGAATGCATCAGACGAAAATAACAAGTAAGTATTGTACACTCCATATCCTAAGACAGTAGTAGGACACCCTGATTTTTAGGCAGAGGAGCAAATAGGTCATTTTAGGGGGTTCTAACCCCTTGCTCATTTTTGACCGAAAAAATTGAGATTTTCAAAATTGAGTTTGTGTGCTAGGATGAAAGCCTCATCAACGCTGATTACAAAACCGTAAATCCCGAATGCATCACACGAAAATAACAGGAGATATCGCAGATTGAAATTTGCGATTTTTGAAAATTGCCATTTCCAAAATGAAAATCTAAACGGAGGGAGATAGGCTTTCGAGAATGCTTGCAATAGATTCAGCTTTTTCGAGAACCCATATTTTCATGACAATTTTTCAAATATTTGACACTGTTTAGCAAAAAATCGAATTTATTGTTTTTCCATTTTTCATTTTCGAGTTGAATTCGAAGAGCTCGCTGGAGTGCAATTCTCTATGGAATCATCAACTGTTTAGTTTGATGGAATCAACAAAGTAAGTATTGTACACTCCATATCCTAAGATAGTAGTAGGACACTCTGATTTTTAGGCAGAAGAGAAAATGGGTCATTTTAGGGGGGTCTAACCCCTTGCTCATTTTTGACCAAAAAAATCGAGATTTTCAAAATTGTGTTTGTGTGCTAGGAAGGAAGCCTTCTCAACGCTGATTACAAAACCGTAAATCCCGAATGCATCAAACGAAAATAACAGGAGATATCTCAGATTGAAATTTGCGATTTTTGAAAATTGCCATTTCCAGAATGAAAATCTGAACGGAGGGAGATAGGCTTTCGAGAATGCTTGCAGTAGATTCAGCTTTTTCGAGAACCCATATTTTCATAACAATTTTTCAGATATTTGACACTGTTTAGCAAAAAATCGAATTTATTGTTTTTCCATTTTTCATTTTCGAGTTGAATTCGAAGAGCTCTCTGAAGGATGGAAGCTGATTACAAAACCGTTAATCCCGAATGCATCAGACGAAAATAACAGGAGATATCGAAGATTGAAATTCGCGATTTTTGAAAATTGCCATTTCCACGATGAAAATCTACACGGAGGGAGATAGGCTTTCGAGAATGCTTGTAATAGATTCAGCTTTTTCGAGAACCCATATTTTCATAACAATTTTTCAGATATTCGACACTGTTTAGCAAAAAATCGAATTTATTAATTTCCCATTTTTCATTTTCGAGTTGAATTCCAAGAGCTCCCTGGAGTGCAATTCTCTATGGAATCATCAACTGTTTAGTTTGGTGGAATCAACAAAGTTAGTATTGTACACTCCATATCCTAAGACAGAAGTAGGACACCCTGATTTCTAGGCAGAGGAGCAAATAGGTCATTTTAGGGGGGTCTAACCCCTTGCTCATTTTTGACCAAAAAAATCGAGATTTTCAGAATTGGGTTTGGTAGATTCAGCTTTTTCGAGAACCCATATTTTCATAACAATTTTTCAGATATTTGACACTGTTTAGCAAAAAATCGAATTTATTGTTTTTCCATTTTTCATTTTCGAGTTGAATTCGAAGAGCTCTCTGAAGGATGGAAGCTGATTACAAAACCGTTAATCCCGAATGCATCAAACGAAAATAACAGGAGATATCGCAGATTGAAATTTGCGATTTTTGAAAATTGCCATTTCCAAAATGAAAATCTGAACGGAGGGAGATAGGCTCTCGAGAATGCTCGCAATAGATTCAGCTTTCTCGAGAACCCATATTTTCATAATATTTTTTCAGATATTTGACACTGTTTAGCAAAAAATCGAATTTATTGTTTTTCCATTTTTCATTTTCGCGTTGAATTCGAAGAGCTCTCTGGAGTGCAATTCTCTATGGAATCATCAACTGTTTAGTTTGGTGGAATCAACAAAGTAAGTATTGTACACTCCATATCCTAAGACAGTAGTAGGACACTATGATTTTCAGGCAGAGGAGCCAATAAATCATTTTAGGAGGGTCTAACCCCTTGCTCATTTTTGACAGAAAAAATCGAGATTTTCAAAATTGAGTTTAAGTGCTAGGATGGAAGCCTCATCAACGCTGATTACAAAACCGTAAATCCCGAATGCATCACACGAAAATAACAGGAGATATCGCAGATTGAAATTTGCGATTTTTGAAAATTGCCATTTCCAAAATGAAAATCTAAACGGAGGGAGATAGGCTTTCGAGAATGCTTGCAATAGATTCAGCTTTCTCGAGAACCCATATTTTCATAACAATCTTTCAGATATTCGACACTGTTTAGCAAAAAATTGAATTTATTGTTTTTTCATTTTACATTTTCGTGTTGAATTCCAAGAGCTCTCTGGAGGATGGAAGCTGATAACAAAACCGTAAATCCCGAATGCATCAGACGAAAATAACAGGAGATATCGCAGATTGAAATTTGCGATTTTTGAAAATTGCCATTTCCAAGATGAAAATCTAAACGGGGGGAGATAGGCTCTCGAGAATGCTTGCAATAGATTCAGCTTTTTCGAGAACCCATATTTTCATAACAATCTTTCAGATATTCGACACTGTTTAGCAAAAAATCGAATTTATTGTTTTTTCATTTTTCATTTTCGTGTTGAATTCCAAGAGCTCTCTGGAGTGCAATTCTCTATGGAATCATCAACTGTTTAGTTTGGTGAAATCAACAAAGTAAGTATTGTACACTCCATATCCTAAGATAGTAGTAGGACACCCTGATTTTTAGGCAGAGGAGCAAATAGGTCATTTTAGGGGGTTCTAACCCCTTTCTCATTTTTGAACAAAAAAATTGAGATTTTCAAAATTGAGTTTGTGTGCTAGGATGGAAGCCTTATCAACGCTGATTACAAAACCGTAAATTCCGAATGCATCAGACGAAAATAACAGGAGATATCGCAGATTGGAATTTGCGATTTTTGAAAATTGCCATTTCCAAGATGAAAATCTACACGGAGGGAGATAGGCTTTCGAGTATGCTTGCAATAGATTCAGCTTTTTCGAGAACCCATATTTTCATAACAATTTTTTAGATATTTGACACTGTTTAGCAAAAAATCGAATTTATTTTTTTTCCATTTTTCATTTTCGAGTTGAATTCGAAGAGCTCTCGGGAGTGCAATTCTCTATGGAATCATCAAAGTAAGTATTGTACACTTCATATCCAAAGACAGTAGTAGGACACTATGATTTTCAGGCAGAGGAGCCAATAAGTCATTTTAGGGGGGTCTAACCCCTTGCTCATTTTTGACCGAAAAAATCGAGATTTTCAAAATTGAGTTTGTGTGCTAGGATGGAAGCCTTATCAACGCTGATTACAAAACGTAAATCCCGAATGCATCAGACGAAAATAACAGGAGATATCGCAGATTGAAATTTGCGATTTCTGAAAATTGCCATTTCCAAGATGAAAATCTACACGGAGGGAGATAGGCTTTCGAGTATGCTTGCAATAGATTCAGCTTTTTCGAGAACCCATATTTTCATAACAGTTTTTCAGATATTTGACACTGTTTAGCAAAAAATCGAATTTATTTTTTTTCCATTTTTCATTTTCGAGTTGAAATCGAAGAGCTCTCGGGAGTGCAATTCTCTATGGAATCATCAACTGTTTAGTTTGGTGGAATCAACAAAGTAAGTATTGTACACTCTATATCCTAAGACAGTAGTAGGACACTATGATTTTCAGGCAGAGGAGCCAATAAATCATTTTAGGAGGGTCTAACCCCTTGCTCATTTTTGACAGAAAAAATCGAGATTTTCAAAATTGAGTTTAAGTGCTAGGATGGAAGCCTCATCAACGCTGATTACAAAACCGTAAATCCCGAATGCATCACACGAAAATAACAGGAGATATCGCAGATTGAAATTTGCGATTTTTGAAAATTGCCATTTCCAAAATGAAAATCTAAACGGAGGGAGATAGGCTTTCGAGAATGCTTGCAATAGATTCAGCTTTTTCGAGAACCCATATTTTCATGACAATTTTTCAGATATTTGACACTGTTTAGCAAAAAATCGAATTTATTGTTTTTCCATTTTTCATTTTCGAGTTGAATTCGAAGAGCTCTCTGGAGTGCAATTCTCTATGGAATCATCAACTGTTTAGTTTGATGGAATCAACGAAGTAAGTATTGTACACTCCATATCCTAAGACAGTAGTAGGACACTATGATTTTCAGGCAGAGGAGCCAATAAATCATTTTAGGAGGGTCTAACCCCTTGCTCATTTTTGACAGAAAAAATCGAGATTTTCAAAATTGAGTTTGTGTGCTAGGATGGAAGCCTCATCAACGCTGATTACAAAACCGTAAATCCCGAATGCATCACACGAAAATAACAGGAGATATCGCAGATTGAAATTTGCGATTTTTGAAAATTGCCATTTCCAAAATGAAAATCTGAACGGAGGGAGATAGGCTCTCGAGAATGCTCGCAGTAGATTCAGCTTTTTCGAGAACCCATATTTTCATAACAATTTTTCAGATATTTGACACTGTTCAGCAAAAAATCGAATTTATTGTTTTTCCATTTTTCATTTTCGAGTTGAATTCGAAGAGCTCTCTGAAGGATGGAAGCTGATTACAAAATCGTTAATCCCGAATGCATCAGACGAAAATAACAGGAGATATCGCAGATTGATATTTGCGATTTTTGAAAATTGCCATTTCCACGATGAAAATCTACAAGGAGGAAGATGGGCTTTCGAGAATGCTTGCAATAGATTCAGCTTTTTCGAGAATCCATATTTTCATAACAATTTTTCAGATATTCGACACTGTTCAGCAAAAAATCGAATTTATTGTTTTTCCATTTTTCATTTTCGAGTTGAATTCGAAGAGCTCTCGGGAGTGCAATTCTCTATGGAATCATCAACTGTTTAGTTTGGTGGAATCAACAAAGTAACTATTGTACACTTCATATCCAAAGACAGTAGTAGGACACTATGATTTTCAGGCAGAGGAGCCAATAAGTCATTTTAGGGGGGTCTAACCCCTTGCTCATTTTTGATCAAAAAAATCGAGATTTCCAAAATTGAGTTTGTGTGCTAGGATGGAAGCCTCATCAACGCTGATTACAAAACGTAAATCCCGAATGCGTCAGACGAAAATAACAGGAGATATCGCAGATTGAAATTTGCGATTTTTGAAAATTGCCATTTCCAAGATGAAAATCTAAACGGAGGGAGATAGGCTTTCGAGAATGCTTGCAATAGATTCAGCTTTTTCGAGAACCCATATTTTCATAACAATTTTTCAGATATTTGACACTGTTTAGCAAAAAATCGAATTTATTTTTTTTCCATTTTTCATTTTCGAGTTGAATTCGAAGAGCTCTCTGGAGTGCAATTCTCTATGGAATCATCAACTGTTTAGTTTGGTGGAATCAACAAAGTAAGTAATGTACACTCTATATCCTAAGACAGTAGTAGGACACCCTGATTTTTAGGCAGAGGAGCAAATAGGTCATTTTAGGGGGTTCTAACCCTTTCTCATTTTTGAACAAAAAAATGGAGATTTTCAAAATTGAGTTTGTGTGCTAGGATGGAAGCCTTATCAACGCTGATAACAAAATTCCGAATGCATCAGACGAAAATAACAGGAGATATCGCAGATTGAAATTTGCGATTTTTGAAAATTGCCATTTCCAAGATGAAAATCTAAACGGGGGGAGATAGGCTCTCGAGAATGCTTGCAATAGATTTAGCTTTCTCGAGAACCCATATTTTCATAACAATCTTTCAGATATTCGACACTGTTTAGCAAAAAATTGAATTTATTGTTTTTTCATTTTACATTTTCGTGTTGAATTCCAAGAGCTCTCTGGAGGATGGAAGCTGATAACAAAACCGTAAATCCCGAATGCATCAGACGAAAATAACAGGAGATATCGCAGATTGAAATTTGCGATTTTTGAAAATTGCCATTTCCAAGATGAAAATCTAAACGGGGGGAGATAGGCTCTCGAGAATGCTTGCAATAGATTCAGCTTTTTCGAGAACCCATATTTTCATAACAATCTTTCAGATATTCGACACTGTTTAGCAAAAAATCGAATTTATTGTTTTTTCATTTTACATTTTCGTGTTGAATTCCAAGAGCTCTCTGGAGTGCAATTCTCTATGGAATCATCAACTGTTTAGTTTGGTGAAATCAACAAAGGAAGTATTGTACACTCCATATCCTAAGATAGTAGTAGGACACCCTGATTTTTAGGCAGAGGAGCAAATAAGTCATTTTAGGGGGGTCTAACCCCTTGCTCATTTTTGACCGAAAAAATCGAGATTTTCAAAATTGAGTTTGTGTGCTAGGATGGAAGCCTTATCAACGCTGATTACAAAACGTAAATCCCGAATGCATCAGACGAAAATAACAGGAGATATCGCAGATTGAAATTTGCGATTTCTGAAAATTGCCATTTCCAAGATGAAAATCTACACGGAGGGAGATAGGCTTTCGAGTATGCTTGCAATAGATTCAGCTTTTTCGAGAACCCATATTTTCATAACAGTTTTTCAGATATTTGACACTGTTTAGCAAAAAATCGAATTTATTTTTTTTCCATTTTTCATTTTCGAGTTGAAATCGAAGAGCTCTCGGGAGTGCAATTCTCTATGGAATCATCAACTGTTTAGTTTGGTGGAATCAACAAAGTAAGTATTGTACACTCTATATCCTAAGACAGTAGTAGGACACTATGATTTTCAGGCAGAGGAGCCAATAAATCATTTTAGGAGGGTCTAACCCCTTGCTCATTTTTGACAGAAAAAATCGAGATTTTCAAAATTGAGTTTAAGTGCTAGGATGGAAGCCTCATCAACGCTGATTACAAAACCGTAAATCCCGAATGCATCACACGAAAATAACAGGAGATATCGCAGATTGAAATTTGCGATTTTTGAAAATTGCCATTTCCAAAATGAAAATCTAAACGGAGGGAGATAGGCTTTCGAGAATGCTTGCAATAGATTCAGCTTTTTCGAGAACCCATATTTTCATGACAATTTTTCAGATATTTGACACTGTTTAGCAAAAAATCGAATTTATTGTTTTTCCATTTTTCATTTTCGAGTTGAATACGAAGAGCTCTCTGGAGTGCAATTCTCTATGGAATCATCAACTGTTTAGTTTGGTGGAATCAACAAAGTAAGTATTGTACACTCCATATCCTAAGACAGTAGTAGGACACTATGATTTTCAGGCAGAGGAGCCAATAAATCATTTTAGGAGGGTCTAACCCCTTGCTCATTTTTGACAGAAAAAATCGAGATTTTCAAAATTGAGTTTGTGTGCTAGGATGGAAGCCTCATCAACGCTGATTACAAAACCGTAAATCCCGAATGCATCACACGAAAATAACAGGAGATATCGCAGATTGAAATTTGCGATTTTTGAAAATTGCCATTTCCAAAATGAAAATCTGAACGGAGGGAGATAGGCTCTCGAGAATGCTCGCAGTAGATTCAGCTTTTTCGAGAACCCATATTTTCATAACAATTTTTCAGATATTTGACACTGTTCAGCAAAAAATCGAATTTATTGTTTTTCCATTTTTCATTTTCGAGTTGAATTCGAAGAGCTCTCTGAAGGATGGAAGCTGATTACAAAATCGTTAATCCCGAATGCATCAGACGAAAATAACAGGAGATATCGCAGATTGATATTTGCGATTTTTGAAAATTGCCATTTCCACGATGAAAATCTACAAGGAGGAAGATGGGCTTTCGAGAATGCTTGCAATAGATTCAGCTTTTTCGAGAATCCATATTTTCATAACAATTTTTCAGATATTCGACACTGTTCAGCAAAAAATCGAATTTATTGTTTTTCCATTTTTCATTTTCGAGTTGAATTCGAAGAGCTCTCGGGAGTGCAATTCTCTATGGAATCATCAACTGTTTAGTTTGGTGGAATCAACAAAGTAACTATTGTACACTTCATATCCAAAGACAGTAGTAGGACACTATGATTTTCAGGCAGAGGAGCCAATAAGTCATTTTAGGGGGGTCTAACCCCTTGCTCATTTTTGATCAAAAAAATCGAGATTTCCAAAATTGAGTTTGTGTGCTAGGATGGAAGCCTCATCAACGCTGATTACAAAACGTAAATCCCGAATGCATCAGACGAAAATAACAGGAGATATCGCAGATTGATATTTGCGATTTTTGAAAATTGCCATTTCCAAGATGAAAATCTAAACGGAGGGAGATAGGCTTTCGAGAATGCTTGCAATAGATTCAGCTTTTTCGAGAACCCATATTTTCATAACAATTTTTCAGATATTTGACACTGTTTAGCAAAAAATCGAATTTATTTTTTTTCCATTTTTCATTTTCGAGTTGAATTCGAAGAGCTCTCTGGAGTGCAATTCTCTATGGAATCATCAACTGTTTAGTTTGGTGGAATCAACAAAGTAAGTAATGTACACTCTATATCCTAAGATAGTAGTAGGACACCCTGATTTTTGGCAGAGGAGCAAATAGGTCATTTTAGGGGGTTCTAACCCTTTCTCATTTTTGAACAAAAAAATGGAGATTTTCAAAATTGAGTTTGTGTGCTAGGATGGAAGCCTTATCAACGCTGATTACAAAACCGTAAATTCCGAATGCATCAGACGAAAATAACAGGAGATATCGCAGATTGAAATTTGCGATTTTTGAAAATTGCCATTTCCAAGATGAAAATCTAAACGGGGGGAGATAGGCTCTCGAGAATGCTTGCAATAGATTTAGCTTTCTCGAGAACCCATATTTTCATAACAATCTTTCAGATATTCGACACTGTTTAGCAAAAAATCGAATTTATTGTTTTTTCATTTTACATTTTCGTGTTGAATTCCAAGAGCTCTCTGGAGGATGGAAGCTGATAACAAAACCGTAAATCCCGAATGCATCAGACGAAAATAACAGGAGATATCGCAGATTGAAATTTGCGATTTTTGAAAATTGCCATTTCCAAGATGAAAATCTAAACGGGGGGAGATAAGCTCTCGAGAATGCTTGCAATAGATTCAGCTTTTTCGAGAACCCATATTTTCATAACAATCTTTCAGATATTCGACACTGTTTAGCAAAAAATCGAATTTATTGTTTTTTCATTTTACATTTTCGTGTTGAATTCCAAGAGCTCTCTGGAGGATGGAAGCTGATAACAAAACCGTAAATCCCGAATGCATCAGACGAAAATAACAGGAGATATCGCAGATTGAAATTTGCGATTTTTGAAAATTGCCATTTCCAAGATGAAAATCTACAAGGAGGAAGATGGGCTTTCGAGAATGCTTGCAATAGATTCAGCTTTTTCGAGAACCCATATTTTCATAACAATCTTTCAGATATTCGACACTGTTTAGCAAAAAATCGAATTTATTGTTTTTTCATTTTACATTTTCGTGTTGAATTCCAAGAGCTCTCTGGAGGATGGAAGCTGATAACAAAACCGTAAATCCCGAATGCATCAGACGAAAATAACAGGAGATATCGCAGATTGAAATTTGCGATTTTTGAAAATTGCCATTTCCAAGATGAAAATCTAAACGGGGGGAGATAAGCTCTCGAGAATGCTTGCAATAGATTCAGCTTTTTCGAGAACCCATATTTTCATAACAATCTTTCAGATATTCGACACTGTTTAGCAAAAAATCGAATTTATTGTTTTTTCATTTTACATTTTCGTGTTGAATTCCAAGAGCTCTCTGGAGTGCAATTCTCTATGGAATCATCAACTGTTTAGTTTGGTGAAATCAACAAAGTAAGTATTGTACACTCCATATCCTAAGATAGTAGTAGGACACCCTGATTTTTAGGCAGAGGAGCAAATAGGTCATTTTAGGGGGTTCTAACCCCTTTCTCATTTTTGAACAAAAAAATTGAGATTTTCAAAATTGAGTTTGTGTGCTAGGATGGAAGCCTTATCAACGCTGATTACAAAACCGTAAATTCCGAATGCATCAGACGAAAATAACAGGAGATATCGCAGATTGGAATTTGCGATTTTTGAAAATTGCCATTTCCAAGATGAAAATCTACACGGAGGGAGATAGGCTTTCGAGTATGCTTGCAATAGATTCAGCTTTTTCGAGAACCCATATTTTCATGACAATTTTTCAGATATTTGACACTGTTTAGCAAAAAATCGAATTTATTGTTTTTCCATTTTTCATTTTCGAGTTGAATACGAAGAGCTCTCTGGAGTGCAATTCTCTATGGAATCATCAACTGTTTAGTTTGGTGGAATCAACAAAGTAAGTATTGTACACTCTATATCCTAAGACAGTAGTAGGACACTATGATTTTCAGGCAGAGGAGCCAATAAATCATTTTAGGAGGGTCTAACCCCTTGCTCATTTTTGACAGAAAAAATCGAGATTTTCAAAATTGAGTTTAAGTGCTAGGATGGAAGCCTCATCAACGCTGATTACAAAACCGTAAATCCCGAATGCATCACACGAAAATAACAGGAGATATCGCAGATTGAAATTTGCGATTTTTGAAAATTGCCATTTCCAAAATGAAAATCTAAACGGAGGGAGATAGGCTTTCGAGAATGCTTGCAATAGATTCAGCTTTTTCGAGAACCCATATTTTCATGACAATTTTTCAGATATTTGACACTGTTTAGCAAAAAATCGAATTTATTGTTTTTCCATTTTTCATTTTCGAGTTGAATACGAAGAGCTCTCTGGAGTGCAATTCTCTATGGAATCATCAACTGTTTAGTTTGGTGGAATCAACAAAGTAAGTATTGTACACTCCATATCCTAAGACAGTAGTAGGACACTATGATTTTCAGGCAGAGGAGCCAATAAATCATTTTAGGAGGGTCTAACCCCTTGCTCATTTTTGACAGAAAAAATCGAGATTTTCAAAATTGAGTTTGTGTGCTAGGATGGAAGCCTCATCAACGCTGATTACAAAACCGTAAATCCCGAATGCATCACACGAAAATAACAGGAGATATCGCAGATTGAAATTTGCGATTTTTGAAAATTGCCATTTCCAAAATGAAAATCTGAACGGAGGGAGATAGGCTCTCGAGAATGCTCGCAGTAGATTCAGCTTTTTCGAGAACCCATATTTTCATAACAATTTTTCAGATATTTGACACTGTTCAGCAAAAAATCGAATTTATTGTTTTTCCATTTTTCATTTTCGAGTTGAATTCGAAGAGCTCTCTGAAGGATGGAAGCTGATTACAAAATCGTTAATCCCGAATGCATCAGACGAAAATAACAGGAGATATCGCAGATTGATATTTGCGATTTTTGAAAATTGCCATTTCCACGATGAAAATCTACAAGGAGGAAGATGGGCTTTCGAGAATGCTTGCAATAGATTCAGCTTTTTCGAGAATCCATATTTTCATAACAATTTTTCAGATATTCGACACTGTTCAGCAAAAAATCGAATTTATTGTTTTTCCATTTTTCATTTTCGAGTTGAATTCGAAGAGCTCTCGGGAGTGCAATTCTCTATGGAATCATCAACTGTTTAGTTTTGTGGAATCAACAAAGTAACTATTGTACACTTCATATCCAAAGACAGTAGTAGGACACTATGATTTTCAGGCAGAGGAGCCAATAAGTCATTTTAGGGGGGTCTAACCCCTTGCTCATTTTTGATCAAAAAAATCGAGATTTCCAAAATTGAGTTTGTGTGCTAGGATGGAAGCCTCATCAACGCTGATTACAAAACGTAAATCCCGAATGCATCAGACGAAAATAACAGGAGATATCGCAGATTGATATTTGCGATTTTTGAAAATTGCCATTTCCAAGATGAAAATCTAAACGGAGGGAGATAGGCTTTCGAGAATGCTTGCAATAGATTCAGCTTTTTCGAGAACCCATATTTTCATAACAATTTTTCAGATATTTGACACTGTTTAGCAAAAAATCGAATTTATTTTTTTTCCATTTTTCATTTTCGAGTTGAATTCGAAGAGCTCTCTGGAGTGCAATTCTCTATGGAATCATCAACTGTTTAGTTTGGTGGAATCAACAAAGTAAGTAATGTACACTCTATATCCTAAGATAGTAGTAGGACACCCTGATTTTTAGGCAGAGGAGCAAATAGGTCATTTTAGGGGGTTCTAACCCTTTCTCATTTTTGAACAAAAAAATGGAGATTTTCAAAATTGAGTTTGTGTGCTAGGATGGAAGCCTTATCAACGCTGATTACAAAACCGTAAATTCCGAATGCATCAGACGAAAATAACAGGAGATATCGCAGATTGAAATTTGCGATTTTTGAAAATTGCCATTTCCAAGATGAAAATCTAAACGGGGGGAGATAGGCTCTCGAGAATGCTTGCAATAGATTTAGCTTTCTCGAGAACCCATATTTTCATAACAATCTTTCAGATATTCGACACTGTTTAGCAAAAAATCGAATTTATTGTTTTTTCATTTTACATTTTCGTGTTGAATTCCAAGAGCTCTCTGGAGGATGGAAGCTGATAACAAAACCGTAAATCCCGAATGCATCAGACGAAAATAACAGGAGATATCGCAGATTGAAATTTGCGATTTTTGAAAATTGCCATTTCCAAGATGAAAATCTAAACGGGGGGAGATAAGCTCTCGAGAATGCTTGCAATAGATTCAGCTTTTTCGAGAACCCATATTTTCATAACAATCTTTCAGATATTCGACACTGTTTAGCAAAAAATCGAATTTATTGTTTTTTCATTTTACATTTTCGTGTTGAATTCCAAGAGCTCTCTGGAGTGCAATTCTCTATGGAATCATCAACTGTTTAGTTTGGTGAAATCAACAAAGTAAGTATTGTACACTCCATATCCTAAGATAGTAGTAGGACACCCTGATTTTTAGGCAGAGGAGCAAATAGGTCATTTTAGGGGGTTCTAACCCCTTTCTCATTTTTGAACAAAAAAATTGAGATTTTCAAAATTGAGTTTGTGTGCTAGGATGGAAGCCTTATCAACGCTGATTACAAAACCGTAAATTCCGAATGCATCAGACGAAAATAACAGGAGATATCGCAGATTGGAATTTGCGATTTTTGAAAATTGCCATTTCCAAGATGAAAATCTACACGGAGGGAGATAGGCTTTCGAGTATGCTTGCAATAGATTCAGCTTTTTCGAGAACCCATATTTTCATAACAATTTTTTAGATATTTGACACTGTTTAGCAAAAAATCGAATTTATTTTTTTTCCATTTTTCATTTTCGAGTTGAATTCGAAGAGCTCTCGGGAGTGCAATTCTCTATGGAATCATCAACTGTTTAGTTTGGTGGAATCAACAAAGTAAGTATTGTACACTTCATATCCAAAGACAGTAGTAGGACACTATGATTTTCAGGCAGAGGAGCCAATAAGTCATTTTAGGGGGGTCTAACCCCTTGCTCATTTTTGACCGAAAAAATCGAGATTTTCAAAATTGAGTTTGTGTGCTAGGATGGAAGCCTTATCAACGCTGATTAAAAAACGTAAATCCCGAATGCATCAGACGAAAATAACAGGAGATATCGCAGATTGAAATTTGCGATTTCTGAAAATTGCCATTTCCAAGATGAAAATCTACACGGAGGGAGATAGGCTTTCGAGTATGCTTGCAATAGATTCAGCTTTTTCGAGAACCCATATTTTCATAACAGTTTTTCAGATATTTGACACTGTTTAGCAAAAAATCGAATTTATTTTTTTTCCATTTTTCATTTTCGAGTTGAAATCGAAGAGCTCTCGGGAGTGCAATTCTCTATGGAATCATCAACTGTTTAGTTTGGTGGAATCAACAAAGTAAGTATTGTACACTCTATATCCTAAGACAGTAGTAGGACACTATGATTTTCAGGCAGAGGAGCCAATAAGTCATTTTAGGGGCGTCTAACCCCTTGCTCGTTTTTGACCAAAAAAATCGAGATTTTCAAAATTGAGTTTGTGTGCTAGGATGGAAGCCTTATCAACGCTGATTACAAAACCGTAAATCCCGAATGCATCAGACGAAAATAACAGGAGATATATCAGATTGAAATTCGCGATTTTTGAAAATTGCCATTTCCAAGACGAAAATCTAAACGGAGGGAGATAGGCTTTCGAGAATGCTTGCAATAGATTCAGCTTTTTCGAGAACCCATATTTTCATAACAATTTTTCAGATATTCGACACTATTTAGCAAAAAATCGAATTTATTGTTTTTTCATTTTACATTTTCGTGTTGAATTCCAAGAGCTCTCTGGAGTGCAATTCTCTATGGAATCATAAACTGTTTAGTTTGGTGAAATCAACAAAGTAAGTATTGTACACTCCATATCCTAAGATAGTAGTAGGACACTCTGATTTTTAGGCAGAGGAGCAAATGAGTCATTTTAGGGGGGTCTAACCCCTTGCTCATTTTTGACCAAAAAATCGAGATTTCCAAAATTGAGTTTGTGTACTAGGAAGGAAGCCTTTTCAACGCTGATTACAAAACCGTAAATCCCGAATGCATCAGACGAAAATAACAGGAGATATCGCAGATTGAAATTTGCGATTTTTGAAAATTGCCATTTCCAAAATGAAAATCTGAACGGAGGGATAAAGGCTCTCGAGAATGCTTGCAATAGATTCAGCTTTTTCGAGAACCCATATTTTCATAACAATTTTTCAGATATTCGACACTGTTTAGCAAAAAATCGAATTTATTGTTTTTTCATTTTACATTTTCGTGTTGAATTCCAAGAGCTCTCTGGAGTGCAATTCTCTATGGAATCATCAACTGTTTAGTTTGGTGAAATCAACAAAGTAAGTATTGTACACTCCATATCCTAAGATAGTAGTAGGACACTCTGATTTTTAGGCAGAGGAGCAAATGAGTCATTTTAGGGGGGTCTAACCCCTTGCTCATTTTTGACCAAAAAATTGAGATTTTCAAAATTGAGTTTGTGTGCTAGGATGGAAGCCTTATCAACGCTGATTACAAAACCGTAAATTCCGAATGCATCAGACGAAAATAACAGGAGATATCGCAGATTGGAATTTGCGATTTTTGAAAATTGCCATTTCCAAGATGAAAATCTACACGGAGGGAGATAGGCTTTCGAGTATGCTTGCAATAGATTCAGCTTTTTCGAGAACCCATATTTTCATAACAATTTTTTAGATATTTGAAACTGTTTAGAAAAAAATCGAATTTATTGTTTTTCCATTTTTCATTTTCGAGTTGAATTCGAAGAGCTCTCTGGAGGATGGAAGCTGATTACAAAACCGTAAATCCCGAATGCATCAGACGAAAATAACAGGAGATATCGCAGATTGAAATTTGCGATTTTTGAAAATTGCCATTTCCAAGATGAAAATCTAAACGGGGAAAGAAAGGATCTCAAGAATGCTTGCAATAGATTCAGCTTTTTCGAGAACCCATATTTTCATAACAATCTTTCAGATATTCGACACTGTTTAGCAAAAAATCGAATTTATTGTTTTTTCATTTTACATTTTCGTGTTGAATTCCAAGAGCTCTCTGGAGTGCAATTCTCTATGGAATCATCAACTGTTTAGTTTGGTGAAATCAACAAAGTAAGTATTGTACACTTCATATCCTAAGATAGTAGTAGGACACCCTGATTTTTAGGCAGAGGAGCAAATAGGTCATTTTAGGGGGTTCTAACCCCTTTCTCATTTTTGAACAAAAAAATTGAGATTTTCAAAATTGAGTTTGTGTGCTAGGATGGAAGCCTTATCAACGCTGATTACAAAACCGTAAATTCCGAATGCATCAGACGAAAAAAACAGGAGATATCGCAGATTGAAATTTGCGATTTTTGAAAATTGCCATTTCCAAGATGAAAATCTACACGGAGGGAGATAGGCTTTCGAGTATGCTTGCAGTAGATTCAGCTTTTTCGAGAACCCATATTTTCATAACAATTTTTTAGATATTTGACACTGTTTAGCAAAAAATCGAATTTATTTTTTTTCCATTTTTCATTTTCGAGTTGAATTCGAAGAGCTCTCGGGAGTGCAATTCTCTATGGAATCATCAACTGTTTAGTTTGGTGGAATCAACAAAGTAAGTATTGTACACTCTATATCCTAAGACAGTAGTAGGACACTATGATTTTCAGGCAGAGGAGCCAATAAGTCATTTTAGGGGGGTCTAACCCCTTGCTCATTTTTGACCAGAAAAATCGAGATTTTCAAAATTGAGTTTGTGTGCTAGGATGGAAGCCTCATCAACGCTGATTACAAAACGTAAATCCCGAATGCATCAGACGAAAATAACAGGAGATATCGCAGATTGAAATTTGCGATTTTTGAAAATTGCCGTTTCCAAGATGAAAATCTAAACGGAGGGAGATAGGCTTTCGAGAATGCTTGCAATAGATTCAGCTTTTTCGAGAACCCATATTTTCATAACAATTTTTCAGATATTTGACACTGTTTAGCAAAAAATCGAATTTATTTTTTTTCCATTTTTCATTTTCGAGTTGAATTCGAAGAGCTCTCGGGAGTGCAATTCTCTATGGAATCATCAACTGTTTAGTTTGGTGGAATCAACAAAGTAAGTATTGTACACTTCATATCCAAAGACAGTAGTAGGACACTATGATTTTCAGGCAGAGGAGCCAATAAGTCATTTTAGGGGGGTCTAACCCCTTGCTCATTTTTGACCGAAAAAATCGAGATTTTCAAAATTGAGTTTGTGTGCTAGGATGGAAGCCTTATCAACGCTGATTACAAAACGTAAATCCCGAATGCATCAGACGAAAATAACAGCAGATATCGCAGATTGAAGTTTGCGATTTCTGAAAATTGCCATTTCCAAGATGAAAATCTACACGGAGGGAGATAGGCTTTCGAGTATGCTTGCAATAGATTCAGCTTTCTCGAGAACCCATATTTTCATAACAATTTTTTAGATATTTGACACTGTTTAGCAAAAAATCGAATTTATTTTTTTTTCCATTTTTCATTTTCGAGTTGAAATCGAAGAGCTCTCGGGAGTGCAATTCTCTATGGAATCATCAACTGTTTAGTTTGGTGGAATCAACAAAGTAAGTAATGTACACTCTATATCCTAAGACAGTAGTAGGACACCCTGATTTTTTGCAGAGGAGCAAATAGGTCATTTTAGGGGGTTCTAACCCTTTCTCATTTTTGAACAAAAAAATGGAGATTTTCAAAATTGAGTTTGTGTGCTAGGATGGAAGCCTTATCAACGCTGATTACAAAACCGTAAATTCCGAATGCATCAGACGAAAATAACAGGAGATATCGCAGATTGAAATTTGCGATTTTTGAAAATTGCCATTTCCAAGATGAAAATCTAAACGGAGGGAGATAGGCTCTCGAGAATGCTTGCAATAGATTTAGCTTTCTCGAGAACCCATATTTTCATAACAATCTTTCAGATATTCGACACTGTTTAGCAAAAAATCGAATTTATTGTTTTTTCATTTTACATTTTCGTGTTGAATTCCAAGAGCTCTCTGGAGGATGGAAGCTGATAACAAAACCGTAAATCCCGAATGCATCAGACGAAAATAACAGGAGATATCGCAGATTGAAATTTGCGATTTTTGAAAATTGCCATTTCCAAGATGAAAATCTAAACGGGGGGAGATAGGCTCTCGAGAATGCTTGCAATAGATTCAGCTTTTTCGAGAACCCATATTTTCATAACAATCTTTCAGATATTCGACACTGTTTAGCAAAAAATCGAATTTATTGTTTTTTCATTTTACATTTTCGTGTTGAATTCTAAGAGCTCTCTGGAGTGCAATTCTCTATGGAATCATCAACTGTTTAGTTTGGTGAAATCAACAAAGTAAAGCGGGCCCTTCACGTACAGTTTTTCTTGACTCCCGATGCGATGCTCCCGGCGCGTGATTCCCGGAGCGAAGTGTAGAGATGAAACTACACGTGCATTCCAATCCAGCACGCCAAATTCATTAATTCCCATATTTTCATGAGGAGCGGCCTTATCTGCATCCGGTTGAATGCTTTTGCAGAAATCAATTAAACAAATTTAAACTCCCTGAAATTTTTGTTGGAATATCTACTGCATTTAATTTCTCATAAGCATGGAAAAATTTATATAATTCAATGAATTCAGTGGAAATGTTTCTCGTCATTCAAAAAAAAGGCGTCTATCTTTCAAAAATATCTTGCGAACTGCGAAAAAACCACGAAAGCAATTCTATCCTTGTTTCTTTCGCTGTTTTACAATATGACTATCCTCGCTCGAATTGGAGCGGCGCGAGAGTCGTCCCTTCACGTTCGGTTTTTAATGGCTCCTGGAGTCCTTCGCTCCAGGAATTTAGACTGGTTGGAACGTCTCGCGCCGAGTCAGATGCGAGACAATCCAGGAGTGAACATACCCTTCACGTTCGAATTTTGGAATGGAGCGAAGGAGCGTCGCATCGGGAGTCAAGAAAAACTGTACGTGAAGGGCCTGCTTAAGTATTGTACACTCCATATCCTAAGATAGTAGTAGGACACTATGATTTTCAGGCAGAGGAGCCAATAAGTCATTTTAGGGGGGTCTAACCCCTTGCTCATTTTTGACCAGAAAAATCGAGATTTTCAAAATTGAGTTTGTGTGCTAGGATGGAAGCCTCATCAACGCTGATTACAAAACGTAAATCCCGAATGCATCAGACGAAAATAACAGGAGATATCGCAGATTGAAATTTGCGATTTTTGAAAATTGCCATTTCCAAGATGAAAATCTAAACGGGGAAAGAAAGGCTCTCAAGAATGCTTGCAATAGATTCAGCTTTTTCGAGAACCCATATTTTCATAACAATTTTTCAGATATTTGACACTGTTTAGCAAAAAATCGAATTTATTTTTTTTCCATTTTTCATTTTCGAGTTGAATTCGAAGAGCTCTCTGAGTGCAATTCTCTATGGAATCATACACTGTTTAGTTTGGTGGAATCAACAAAGTAAGTATTGTACACTTCATATCCAAAGACAGTAGTAGGACACTATGATTTTCAGGCAGAGGAGCCAATAAGTCATTTTAGGGGGGTCTAAACCCTTGCTCATTTTTGACCGAAAAAATCGATATTTTCAAAATTGAGTTTGTGTGCTAGGATGGAAGCCTTATCAACGCTGATTACAAAACGTAAATCCCGAATGCATCAGACGAAAATAACAGGAGATATCGCAGATTGAAATTTGCGATTTCTGAAAATTGCCATTTCCAAGATGAAAATCTACACGGAGGGAGATAGGCTTTCGAGTATGCTTGCAATAGATTCAGCTTTTCCGAGAACCCATATTTTCATAACAATTTTTTAGATATTTGACACTGTTTAGCAAAAAATCGAATTTATTTTTTTTCCATTTTTCATTTTCGAGTTGAATTCTAAGAGCTCTCGGGAGTGCAATTCTCTATGGAATCATCAACTGTTTAGTTTGGTGGAATCAACAAAGTAAGTATTGTACACTCTATATCCTAAGACAGTAGTAGGACACTATGATTTTCAGGCAGAGGAGCCAATAAGTCATTTTAGGGGGGTCTAACCCCTTGCTCATTTTTGACCAGAAAAATCGAGATTTTCAAAATTGAGTTTGTGTGCTAGGATGGAAGCCTCATCAACGCTGATTACAAAACGTAAATCCCGAATGCATCAGACGAAAATAACAGGAGATATCGCAGATTGAAATTTGCGATTTTTGAAAATTGCCATTTCCAAGATGAAAATCTAAACGGAGGGAGATATGCTTTCGAGAATGCTTGCAATAGATTCAGCTTTTTCGAGAACCCATATTTTCATAACAATTTTTTAGATATTTGACACTGTTCAGCAAAAAATCGAATTTATTTTTTTTCCATTTTTCATTTTCGAGTTGAATTCGAAGAGCTCTCGGGAGTGCAATTCTCTATGGAATCATCAACTGTTTAGTTTGGTGGAATCAACAAAGTAGGTATTGTACACTCTATATCCTAAGACAGTAGTAGGACACTATGATTTTCAGGCAGAGGAGCCAATAAGTCATTTTAGGGGGGTCTAACCCCTTGCTCATTTTTGACCAGAAAAATCGAGATTTTCAAAATTGAGTTTGTGTGCTAGGATGGAAGCCTCATCAACGCTGATTACAAAACGTAAATCCCGAATGCATCAGACGAAAATAACAGGAGATATCGCAGATTGAAATTTGCGATTTTTGAAAATTGCCGTTTCCAAGATGAAAATCTAAACGGAGGGAGATAGGCTTTCGAGAATGCTTGCAATAGATTCAGCTTTTTCGAGAACCCATATTTTCATAACAATTTTTCAGATATTTGACACTGTTTAGCAAAAAATCGAATTTATTTTTTTTCCATTTTTCATTTTCGAGTTGAATTCGAAGAGCTCTCGGGAGTGCAATTCTCTATGGAATCATCAACTGTTTAGTTTGGTGGAATCAACAAAGTAAGTATTGTACACTTCATATCCAAAGACAGTAGTAGGACACTATGATTTTCAGGCAGAGGAGCCAATAAGTCATTTTAGGGGGGTCTAACCCCTTGCTCATTTTTGACCAAAAAAATCGAGATTTTCAAAATTGAGTTTGTGTGCTAGGATGGAAGCCTTATCAACGCTGATTACAAAACGTAAATCCCGAATGCATCAGACGAAAATAACAGCAGATATCGCAGATTGAAGTTTGCGATTTCTGAAAATTGCCATTTCCAAGATGAAAATCTACACGGAGGGAGATAGGCTTTCGAGTATGCTTGCAATAGATTCAGCTTTCTCGAGAACCCATATTTTCATAACAATTTTTTAGATATTTGACACTGTTTAGCAAAAAATCGAATTTATTTTTTTTTCCATTTTTCATTTTCGAGTTGAAATCGAAGAGCTCTCGGGAGTGCAATTCTCTATGGAATCATCAACTGTTTAGTTTGGTGGAATCAACAAAGTAAGTAATGTACACTCTATATCCTAAGACAGTAGTAGGACACCCTGATTTTTTGCAGAGGAGCAAATAGGTCATTTTAGGGGGTTCTAACCCTTTCTCATTTTTGAACAAAAAAATGGAGATTTTCAAAATTGAGTTTGTGTGCTAGGATGGAAGCCTTATCAACGCTGATTACAAAACCGTAAATTCCGAATGCATCAGACGAAAATAACAGGAGATATCGCAGATTGAAATTTGCGATTTTTGAAAATTGCCATTTCCAAGATGAAAATCTAAACGGGGGGAGATAGGCTCTCGAGAATGCTTGCAATAGATTTAGCTTTCTCGAGAACCCATATTTTCATAACAATCTTTCAGATATTCGACACTGTTTAGCAAAAAATCGAATTTATTGTTTTTTCATTTTACATTTTCGTGTTGAATTCCAAGAGCTCTCTGGAGGATGGAAGCTGATAACAAAACCGTAAATCCCGAATGCATCAGACGAAAATAACAGGAGATATCGCAAATTGAAATTTGCGATTTTTGAAAATTGCCATTTCCAAGATGAAAATCTAAACGGGGGGAGATAGGCTCTCGAGAATGCTTGCAATAGATTCAGCTTTTTCGAGAACCCATATTTTCATAACAATCTTTCAGATATTCGACACTGTTTAGCAAAAAATCGAATTTATTGTTTTTTCATTTTACATTTTCGTGTTGAATTCTAAGAGCTCTCTGGAGTGCAATTCTCTATGGAATCATCAACTGTTTAGTTTGGTGAAATCAACAAAGTAAGTATTGTACACTCCATATCCTAAGATAGTAGTAGGACACTATGATTTTCAGGCAGAGGAGCCAATAAGTCATTTTAGGGGGGTCTAACCCCTTGCTCATTTTTGACCAGAAAAATCGAGATTTTCAAAATTTGAGTTTGTGTGCTAGGATGGAAGCCTCATCAACGCTGATTACAAAACGTAAATCCCGAATGCATCAGACGAAAATAACAGGAGATATCGCAGATTGAAATTTGCGATTTTTGAAAATTGCCATTTCCAAGATGAAAATCTAAACGGAGGGAGATATGCTTTCGAGAATGCTTGCAATAGATTCAGCTTTTTCGAGAACCCATATTTTCATAACAATTCTTCAGATATTTGACACTGTTTAGCAAAAAATCGAATTTATTTTTTTTCCATTTTTCATTTTCGAGTTGAATTCGAAGAGCTCTCTGGAGTGCAATTCTCTATGGAATCATCAACTGTTTAGTTTGGTGGAATCAACAAAGTAAGTATTGTACACTTCATATCCAAAGACAGTAGTAGGACACTATGATTTTCAGGCAGAGGAGCCAATAAGTCATTTTAGGGGGGTCTAACCCCTTGCACATTTTTGACCGAAAAAATCGAGATTTTCAAAATTAAGTTTGTGTGCTAGGATGGAAGCCTTATCAACGCTGATTACAAAACGTAAATCCCGAATGCAACAGACGAGAATAACAGGAGATATCGCAGATTGAAATTTGCGATTTCTGAAAATTGCCATTTCCAAGACGAAAATCTAAACGGAGGGAGATAGGCTTTCGAGAATGCTTGCAATAGATTCAGCTTTTTCGAGAACCCATATTTTCATAACAATTTTCCAGATATTTGACACTGTTTAACAAAAAATCGAATTTATTGTTTTTCCATTTTTCATTGTCGAGTTGAATTCGAAGAGCTCTCTGGAGTGCAATTCTCTATGGAATCATCAACTGTTTAGTTTGGTGGAATCAACAAAGTAAGTTTTGTACACTCCATATCCTAAGACAGTAGAAGGACACTCTGATTTTTAGGCAGAGGAGCAAATAGGTCCTTTTAGGGGGGTCTAACCCCTTGCTCGTTTTTGACCAAAAAAATCGAGATTTTCAAAATTGAGTTTGTGTGCTAGGATGGAAGCCTTATCAACGCTGATTACAAAACCGTAAATCCCGAATGCATCAGACGAAAATAACAGGAGATATCGCAGATTGAAATTTGCGATTTTTGAAAATTGCCATTTCCAAGACGAAAATCTAAACGGAGGGAGATAGGCTTTCGAGAATGCTTGCAATAGATTCAGCTTTTTCGAGAACCCATATTTTCATAACAATTTTTCAGATATTTGACACTGTTTAGCAAAAAATCGAATTTATTTTTTTTCCATTTTTCATTTTCGAGTTGAATTCGAAGAGCTCTCTGGAGTGCAATTCTCTATGGAATCATAAACTGTTTAGTTTGGTGGAATCAACAAAGTAAGTTTTGTACACTCCATATCCTAAGACAGTAGTAGGACACTCTGATTTTCAGGCAGAGGAGCCAATAAGTCATTTTAGGGGGGTCTAACCCCTTGCTCATTTTTGACCGAAAAAATCGAGATTTTCAAAATTGAGTTTGTGTGCTAGGATGGAAGCCTTATCAACGCTGATTACAAAACGTAAATCCCGAATGCATCAAACGAAATTAACAGGAGATATCGCAGATTGAAATTTGCGATTTCAGAAAATTGCCATTTCCAAGACGAAAATCTAAACGGAGTTAGATAGGCTTTCGAGAATGCTTGCAATAGATTCAGCTTTTTCGAGAACCCATATTTTCATAACAATTTTTCAGATATTTGACACTGTTTAGCAAAAAATCGAATTTATTGTTTTTCCATTTTTCATTTTCGAGTTGAATTCGAAGAGCTCTCTGGAGTGCAATTCTCTATGGAATCATCAACTGTTTAGTTTGGTGGAATCAACAAAGTAAGTATTGTACACTCCATATCCTAAGACAGTAGTAGGACACCCTGATTTTTAGGCAGAGGAGCAAATAGGTCATTTTAGGGGGTTCTAACCCCTTGCTCATTTTTGAACAAAAAAATTGGGATTTTCAAAATTGAGTTTGTGTGCTAGGATGGAAGCCTTATCAACGCTGATTACAAAACCTTAAATCTCGAATGCATCAGACGAATATAGCAGGAGCAATCGCAGATTCAAATTTGCGATTTTTGAAAAATGCCATTTCCAAGATGAAAATCTAAACGGAGGGAGATAGGCTTTCAGGAATGCTTGCAATAGATTCAGCGTATTCGAGAACCCATATCTTCATAACAATTTCTGAGATGTTGGACAGTGTTCAGGAAAAAATCGAATTTATTTTTATTCCATTTTTCATTTTCGAGTTGACTTCGAGGAGCTCTCTGGAGTGCAATTCTCTACGGAATCATCAACTGTTTAGTTTGGTGGAATCAACAGAGTAAGTATTGTACACTCCATATCCTAAGACAGTAGTAGGATACCATTATTTTCAGGCAGAGGAGCAAATAGGTCATTTTAGGGGGGTCAAACCCCTTGCTCATTTTTGACCAAAAAAATTGAGATTTTCAAAATGGGGTTTTTGTGCTAGGATGGAAGCCTTATCAACGCTGATGATCACAAAACCGTAAATCCCGAATGCATCAGACGAAAATAGCGGGAGATATCGCAGATGGAAATTTGCGAATTTTGAAAATTGCCATTTCCAAAATGAAAATCTAAACGGAGGGAGATAGGCTTTCGAGAATGCTTGCAATAGATTCAGCTTTTTCGAGAACCAATATTTTCATAACAATTTTTCAGATATTTGACACTGTTTAGGAAAAAATCGAATTTATTGTTTTTTCATTTTACATTTTCGTGTTGAATTCCGAGAGCTCTCTGGAGTGCAATTCTCTATGGAATCATCAACTGTTTAGTTTGGTGAAATCAACAAAGTGAGTATTGTACACTCCATATCCTAAGATAGTAGTAGGACACTCTGATTTTTAGGCAGAGGAGCAAATGAATCATTTTAGGGGGGTCTAACCCCTTGCTCATTTTTGACCGAAAAAATCGAGATTTCCAAAATTGAGTTTGTGTGCTAGGAAGGAAGCCCTTTCAACGCTGATTACAAAACCGTAAATCCCGAATGCATCTGACGAAAATAACAGGAGATATCGCAGATTGAAATTTGCGATTTTTGAAAATTGCCATTTCCAAAATGAAAATCTGAACGGAGGGAGATAGGCTCTCGAGAATGCTTGCAATAGATTCAGCTTTTTCGAGAACCCATATTTTCATAACAATTTTTCAGATATTTGAAACTGTTTAGCAAAAAATCGAATTTTTTTTTCCATTTTTCATTTTCGAGTTGAATTCGAAGAGCTCTCTGGAGGATGGAAGCTGATTACAAAACCGTAAATCCCGAATGCATCAGACGAAAATAACAGGAGATATCGCAGATTGAAATTTGCGATTTTTGAAAATTGCCATTTCCAAGATGAAAATCTAAACGGGGGGAGATAGGCTCTCGAGAATGCTTGCAATAGATTCAGCTTTTTCGAGAACCCATATTTTCATAACAATCTTTCAGATATTCGACACTGTTTAGCAAAAAATCGAATTTATTGTTTTTCCATTTTACATTTTCGTGTTGAATTCCAAGAGCTCTCTGGAGTGCAATTCTCTATGGAATCGTCAACTGTTAAGTTTGGTGAAATCAACAAAGTAAGTATTGTACACTCCATATCCTAAGATAGTAGTAGGACACCCTGATTTGTAGGCAGAGGAGCAAATAGGTCATTTTAGGGGGTTCTAACCCCTTTCTCATTTTTGAACAAAAAAATTGAGATTTTCAAAATTGAGTTTGTGTGCTAGGATGGAAGCCTTATCAACGCTGATTACAAAACCGTAAATTCTGAATGCATCAGACGAAAATAACAGGAGATATCGCAGATTGAAATTTGCGATTTTTGAAAATTGCCATTTCCAAGATGAAAATCTACACGGCAAGAGATAGGCTTTCGAGTATGCTTGCAATAGATTCAGCTTTTTCGAGAACCCATATTTTCATAACAATTTTTTAGATATTTGACACTGTTTAGCAAAAAATCGAATTTATTTTTTTTCCATTTTTCATTTTCGAGTTGAAATCGAAGAGCTCTCGGGAGTGCAATTCTCTATGGAATCATCAACTGTTTAGTTTGGTGGAATCAACAAAGTAAGTATTGTACACTCTATATCCTAAGACAGTAGTAGGACACTATGATTTTCAGGCAGAGGAGCCAATAAGTCATTTTAGGGGGGTCTAACCCCTTGCTCGTTTTTGACCAAAAAAATCGAGATTTTCAAAATTGAGTTTGTGTGCTAGGATGGAAGCCTTATCAACGCTGATTACAAAACCGTAAATCCCGAATGCATCAGACGAAAATAACAGGAGATATATCAGATTGAAATTTGCGATTTTTGAATATTGCCATTTCCAAGACGAAAATCTAAACGGAGGGAGATAGGCTTTCGAGAATGCTTGCAATAGATTCAGCTTTTTCGAGAACCCATATTTTCATAACAATTTTTTAGATATTCGACACTATTTAGCAAAAAATCGAATTTATTGTTTTTTAATTTTACATTTTCGTGTTGAATTCCAAGAGCTCTCTGGAGTGCAATTCTCTATGGAATCATCAACTGTTTAGTTTGGTGAAATCAACAAAGTGAGTATTGTACACTCCATATCCTAAGATAGTAGTAGGACACTCTGATTTTTAGGCAGAGGAGCAAATGAGTCATTTTAGGGGGGTCTAACCCCTTGCTCATTTTTGACCTAAAAATCGAGATTTCCAAAATTGAGTTTGTGTGCTAGGATGGAAGCCTCATCAACGCTGATTACAAAACGTAAATCCCGAATGCATCAGACGAAAATAACAGGAGATATCGCAGATTGAAATTTGCGATTTCTGAAAATTGCCATTTCCAAGATGAAAATCTACACGGAGGGAGATAGGCTTTCGAGTATGCTTGCAATAGATTCAGCTTTTTCGAGAACCCATATTTTCATAACAATTTTTTAGATATTTGACTCTGTTTAGCAAAAAATCGAATTTATTTTTTTTCCATTTTTCATTTTCGAGTTGAATTCGAAGAGCTCTCTGAGTGCAATTCTCTATGGAATCATCAACTGTTTAGTTTGGTGGAATCAACAAAGTAAGTATTGTACACTTCATATCCAAAGACAGTAGTAGGACACTATGATTTTCAGGCAGAGGAGCCAATAAGTCATTTTAGGGGGGTCTAACCCCTTGCTCATTTTTGACCGAAAAAATCGAGTTTTCCAAAATTGAGTTTGTGTGCTAGGATGGAAGCCTCATCAACGCTGATTACAAAACGTGAATCCCGAATGCATCAGACGAAAATAACAGGAGATATCGCAGATTGAAATTTGCGATTTCTGAAAATTGCCATTTCCAAGATGAAAATCTACACGGAGGGAGATAGGCTTTCGAGTATGCTTGCAATAGATTCAGCTTTTTCGAGAACCCATATTTTCATAACAATTTTTTAGATATTTGACTCTGTTTAGCAAAAAATCGAATTTATTTTTTTTCCATTTTTCATTTTCGAGTTTAATTCGAAGAGCTCTCTGGAGTGCAATTCTCTATGGAATCATCAACTGTTTAGTTTGGTGGAATCAACAAAGTAAGTATTGTACACTTCATATCCAAAGACAGTAGTAGGACACTATGATTTTCAGGCAGAGGAGCCAATAAGTCATTTTAGGGGGGTCTAACCCCTTGCTCATTTTTGACCGAAAAAATCGAGATTTTCAAAATTGAGTTTGTGTGCTAGGATGGAAGCCTTATCAACGCTGATTACAAAACGTAAATCCCGAATGCATTAGACGAGAATAACAGGAGATATCGCAGATTGAAATTTGCGATTTCTGAAAATTGCCATTTCCAAGACGAAAATCTAAACGGAGGGAGATAGGCTCTCGAGAATGCTTGCAATAGATTCAGCTTTTTCGAGAACCCATATTTTCATAACAATTTTCCAGATATTTGACACTGTTTAACAAAAAATCGAATTTATTGTTTTTCCATTTTTCATTGTCGAGTTGAATTCGAAGAGCTCTCTGGAGTGCAATTCTCTATGGAATCATCAACTGTTTAGTTTGGTGGAATCAACAAAGTAAGTTTTGTACACTCCATATCCTAAGACAGTAGAAGGACACTCTGATTTTTAGGCAGAGGAGCAAATAGGTCCTTTTAGGGGGGTCTAACCCCTTGCTCGTTTTTGACCAAAAAAATCGAGATTTTCAAAATTGAGTTTGTGTGCTAGGATGGAAGCCTTATCAACGCTGATTACAAAACCGTAAATCCCGAATGCATCAGACGAAAATAACAGGAGATATCGCAGATTGAAATTTGCGATTTTTGAAAATTGCCATTTCCAAAACGAAAATCTAAACGGAGGGAGATAGGCTTTCGCGAATGCTTGCAATAGATTCAGCTTTTTCGAGAACCCATATTTTCATAACAATTTTTCAGATATTAGACACTGTTTAGCAAAAAATCGAATTTATTTTTTTTCCATTTTTCATTTTCGAGTTGAATTCGAAGAGCTCTCTGGAGTGCAATTCTCTATGGAGTCATAAACTGTTTAGTTTGGTGGAATCGACAAAGTAAGTTTTGTACACTCCATATCCTAAGACAGTAGTAGGACACTCTGATTTTCAGGCAGAGGAGCCAATAAGTCATTTTAGGGGGGTCTAACCCCTTGCTCATTTTTGACCGAAAAAATCGAGATTTTCAAAATTGAGTTTGTGTGCTAGGATGGAAGCCTTATCAACGCTGATTACAAAACGTAAATCCCGAATGCATCAGACGAAAATAACAGGAGATATCGCAGATTGAAATTTGCGATTTCTGAAAATTGCCATTTCCAAGACGAAAATCTAAACGGAGTTAGATAGGCTTTCGAGAATGCTTGCAATAGATTCAGCTTTTTCGAGAACCCATATTTTCATAACAATTTTTCAGATATTTGACACTGTTTAGCAAAAAATCGAATTTATTGTTTTTCCATTTTTCATTTTCGAGTTGAATTCGAAGAGCTCTCTGGAGTGCAATTCTCTATGGAATCATCAACTGTTTAGTTTGGTGGAATCAACAAAGTAAGTATTGTACACTCCATATCCTAAGACAGTAGTAGGACACCCTGAGTTTTAGGCAGAGGAGCAAATAGGTCATTTTAGGGGGGTCAAACCCCTTGCTCATTTTTGACCAAAAAAATTGAGATTTTCAAAATGGGGTTTTTGTGCTAGGATGGAAGCCTTATCAACGCTGATGATCACAAAACCGTAAATCCCGAATGCATCAGACGAAAATAGCAGGAGATATCGCAGATGGAAATTTGCGAATTTTGAAAATTGCCATTTCCAAAATGAAAATCTAAACGGAGGGAGATAGGCTTTCGAGAATGCTTGCAATAGATTCAGCTTTTTCGAGAACCAATATTTTCATAACAATTTTTCAGATATTTGACACTGTTTAGCAAAAAATCTAAATTATTTTTTTCCATTTTACATTTCCGAGTTGAATTCGAAGAGCTCTCTGGAGTGCAATTCTCTATGGAATCATCAACTGTTTAGTTTGGTGGAATCAACGAAGTAAGTATTGTACACTCCATATCCTAAGACAGTAGTAGGATACTCTGATTTTTAGGCAGAGGAGTAAATAGGTCATTTTAGGAGGGTCTATCCACTTGCTCATTTTTGACCAATAAAAATCGAGATTTTCAATATTGAGTTTGTGTGCTAGGATGGAAGCCTTATCAACGCTGATTACAAAACCGTAAATCCCGATTCCATCAGACTAAAATAACAGGAGATATCGCAGATTCAAATTTGCGATTTTTGAAAAATGCCATTTCCAAGATGAAAATCTAAGCGGAGGGAGATAGGCTTTCAGGAATGCTTGCAATAGATTCAGCGTATTCGAGAACTCATATCTTTATAACAATTCCTGAGATGTTGGACAGTGTTCAGGAAAAAATCGAATTTATTGTTTTTCCATTTTTCATTTTCGAGTTGACTTCGAGGAGCTCTCTGGAGTGCAATTCTCTATGGAATCATCAACTGTTTAGTTTGGTGGAATCAACAAAGTAAGTATTGTACACTCCATATCCTAAGACAGTAGTAGGATACCATGATTTTCAGGCAGAGGAGCAAATAGGTCATTTTAGGGGGGTCAAACCCCTTGCTCCTTTTTGACCAAAAAAATTGAGATTTTCAAAATTGGATTTTTGTGCTAGGATGGAAGCCCTATCAACGCTGATTACAAAACCGTAAATTACCAATGATACAGACGAAAATAACAGGAGATATCGCAGATTTAACTTTGCGATTTTTGAAAATTGCAATTTCCAAGATGAAAATCTAAACGGAGGGAGATCGGCTCTCGAGAATGCTTGCAATAGATTCAGCTTTTTCGAGAACCCATATTTTCATAACAATTTTTCAGATATTTGACACTGTTTAGCAAAAAATGGAATTTATATTTTTTCCATTTTTAATTTTCGAGTTAAATTCCAAGAGCTCCCTGGAGTGCAATTCTCTATGGAATCATCAACTGTTCAGTTTGGTGGAATCAATAAAGTAAGTATTGTACACTCCATATCCTAAGACAGTAGTAGGACACTATGATTTTCAGGCAGAGGAGCCAATAAGTCATTTTAGGGGGGTCTAACCCCTTGCTCATTTTTGACCAAAAAAATCGAGATTTTCGAAATTGAGTTTGTGCGCTAGGATGGAAGCCTCATCAACGCTGATTACAAAACCGTAAATCCCGAATGCATCTGACGAAAATAACAGGAGATATCGCAGATTGAAATTTGCGATTTTTGAAAATTGACATTTCCAAGATGAAAATCTAAACGGGGGGAGATAGGCTCTCGAGAATGCTTGCAATAGATTTAGCTTTCTCGAGAACCCATATTTTCATAACAATCTTTCAGATATTCGACACTGCTTAGCAAAAAATCGAATTTATTGTTTTTTCATTTTACATTTTCGTGTTGAATTCCAAGAGCTCTCTGGAGTGCAATTCTCTATGGAATCATCAACTGTTTAGTTTGGTGAAATCAACAAAGTGAGTATTGTACACTCCATATCCTAAGATAGTAGTAGGACACTCTAATTTTTAGGCAGAGGAGCAAATGAGTCATTTTAGGGGGGTCTAACCCCTTGCTCATTTTTGACCGAAAAAATCGAGATTTCCAAAATTGAGTTTGTGTGCTAGGAAGGAAGCCTTTTCAACGCTGATTACAAAACCGTAAATCCCGAATGCATCTGACGAAAATAACAGGAGATATCGCAGATTGAAATTTGCGATTTTTGAAAATTGCCATTTCCAAAATGAAAATCTGAACGGAGGGAGATAGGCTCTCGAGTATGCTTGCAATAGATTCAGCTTTTTCGAGAACCCATATTTTCATAACAATTTTTCAGATATTCGAAACTGTTTAGCAAAAAATCGAATTTAGTGTTTTTCCATTTTTCATTTTCGAGTTGAATTCGAAGAGCTCTCTGGAGGATGGAAGCTGAAAACAAAACCGTAAATCCCGAATGCATCAGACGAAAATAACAGGAGATATCGCAGATTGAAATTTGCGATTTTTGAAAATTGCCATTTCCAAGATGAAAATCTAAACGGGGGGAGATAGGCTCTCGAGAATGCTTGCAATAGATTCAGCTTTTTCGAGAACCCATATTTTCATAACAATCTTTCAGATATTCGACACTGTTTAGCAAAAAATCGAATTCATTGTTTTTTCATTTTACATTTTCGTGTTGAATTCCAAGAGCTCTCTGGAGTGCAATTCTCTATGGAATCATCAACTGTTTGGTTTGGTGAAATCAACAAAGTGAGTATTGTACACTCCATATCCTAAGATAGTAGTAGGACACCCTCATTTTTAGGCAGAGGAGCAAATAGGTCATTTTAGGGGGTTCTAACCCCTTTCTCATTTTTGAACAAAAAAATTGAGATTTTCAAAATTGAGTTTGTGTGCTAGGATGGAAGCCTTATCAACGCTGATTACAAAACCGTAAATTCCGAATGCATCAGACGAGAATAACAGGAGATATCGCAGATTGAAATTTGCGATTTCTGAAAATTGCCATTTCCAAGACGAAAATCTAAACGGAGGGAGATAGGCTTTCGAGTATGCTTGCAGTAGATTCAGCTTTTTCGAGAACCCATATTTTCATAACAATTTTTTAGATATTTGACACTGTTTAGCAAAAAATCGAATTTATTTTTTTTCCATTTTTCATTTTCGAGTTGAATTCGAAGAGCTCTCTGGAGTGCAATTCTCTATGGAATCATCAACTGTTTAGTTTGGTGGAATCAACAAAGTAAGTTTTGTACACTCTATATCCTAAGACAGTAGTAGGACACTATGATTTTCAGGCAGAGGAGCCAATAAGTCATTTTAGGGGGGTCTAACCCCTTGCTCATTTTTGACCAGAAAAATCGAGATTTTCAAAATTGAGTTTGTGTGCTAGGATGGAAGCCTCATCAACGCTGATTACAAAACGTAAATCCCGAATGCATCAGACGAAAATAACAGGAGATATTGCAGATTGAAATTTGCGATTTTTGAAAATTGCCATTTCCAAGATGAAAATCTAAACGGAGGGAGATAGGCTTTCGAGAATGCTTGCAATAGATTCAGCTTTTTCGAGAACCCATATTTTCATAACAATTTTTCAGATATTTGACACTGTTTAGCAAAAAATCGAATTTATTTTTTTTCCATTTTTCATTTTCGAGTTGAATTCGAAGAGCTCTCTGAGTGCAATTCTCTATGGAATCATCAACTGTTTAGTTTGGTGGAATCAACAAAGTAAGTATTGTACACTTCATATCCAAAGACAGTAGTAGGACACTATGATTTTCAGGCAGAGGAGCCAATAAGTCATTTTAGGGGGGTCTAACCCCTTGCTCATTTTTGACCGAAAAAATCGAGTTTTCCAAAATTGAGTTTGTGTGCTAGGATGGAAGCCTTATCAACGCTGATTACAAAACGTAAATCCCGAATGCATCAGACGAAAATAACAGGAGATATCGCAGATTGAAATTTGCGATTTCTGAAAATTGCCATTTCCAAGATGAAAATCTACACGGAGGGAGATAGGCTTTCGAGTATGGTTGCAATAGATTCAGCTTTTTCGAGAACCCATATTTTCATAACAATTTTTTAGATATTTGACTCTGTTTAGCAAAAAATCGAATTTATTTTTTTTCCATTTTTCATTTTCGAGTTGAATTCGAAGAGCTCTCGGGAGTGCAATTCTCTATGGAATCATCAACTGTTTAGTTTGGTGGAATCAACAAAGTAAGTATTGTACACTCTATATCCTAAGACAGTAGTAGGACACTATGATTTTCAGGCAGAGGAGCCAATAAGTCATTTTAGGGGGGTCTAACCCCTTGCTCATTTTTGACCAGAAAAATCGAGATTTTCAAAATTGAGTTTGTGTGCTAGGATGGAAGCCTCATCAACGCTGATTACAAAACGTAAATCCCGAATGCATCAGACGAAAATAACAGGAGATATCGCAGATTGAAATTTGCGATTTTTGAAAATTGCCATTTCCAAGATGAAAATCTAAACGGAGGGAGATATGCTTTCGAGAATGCTTGCAATAGATTCAGCTTTTTCGAGAACCCATGTTTTCATAACAATTTTTCAGATATTTGACACTGTTTAGCAAAAAATCGAATTTATTTTTTTTCCATTTTTCATTTTCGAGTTGAATTCGAAGAGCTCTCGGGAGTGCAAGTCTCTATGGAATCATCAACTGTTTAGTTTGGTGGAATCAACAAAGTAAGTATTGTACACTTCATATCCAAAGACAGTAGTAGGACACTATGATTTTCAGGCAGAGGAGCCAATAAGTCATTTTAGGGGGGTCTAACCCCTTGCTCATTTTTGACCGAAAAAATCGAGATTTTCAAAATTGAGTTTGTGTGCTAGGATGGAAGCCTTATCAACGCTGATTACAAAACGTAAATCCCGAATGCTTCAGACGAGAATAACAGGAGATATCGCAGATTGAAATTTGCGATTTCTGAAAATTGCCATTTCCAAGACGAAAATCTAAACGGAGGGAGATAGGCTCTCGAGAATGCTTGCAATAGATTCAGCTTTTTCGAGAACCCATATTTTCATAACAATTTTCCAGATATTTGACACTGTTTAACAAAAAATCGAATTTATTGTTTTTCCATTTTTCATTGTCGAGTTGAATTCGAAGAGCTCTCTGGAGTGCAATTCTCTATGGAATCATCAACTGTTTAGTTTGGTGGAATCAACAAAGTAAGTTTTGTACACTCCATATCCTAAGACAGTAGAAGGACACTCTGATTTTTAGGCAGAGGAGCAAATAGGTCCTTTTAGGGGGGTCTAACCCCTTGCTCGTTTTTGACCAAAAAAATCGAGATTTTCAAAATTGAGTTTGTGTGCTAGGATGGAAGCCTTATCAACGCTGATTACAAAACCGTAAATCCCGAATGCATCAGACGAAAATAACAGGAGATATCGCAGATTGAAATTTGCGATTTTTGAAAATTGCCATTTCCAAGACGAAAATCTAAACGGAGGGAGATAGGCTTTCGAGAATGCTTGCAATAGATTCAGCTTTTTCGAGAACCCATATTTTCATAACAATTTTTCAGATATTTGACACTGTTAAGCAAAAAATCGAATTTATTTTTTTTCCATTTTTCATTTTCGAGTTGAATTCGAAGAGCTCTCTGGAGTGCAATTCTCTATGGAATCATAAACTGTTTAGTTTGGTGGAATCAACAAAGTAAGTTTTGTACACTCCATATCCTAAGACAGTAGTAGGACACTCTGATTTTCAGGCAGAGGAGCCAATAAGTCATTTTAGGGGGGTCTAACCCCTTGCTCATTTTTGACCGAAAAAATCGAGATTTTCAAAATTGAGTTTGTGTGCTAGGATGGAAGCCTTATCAACGCTGATTACAAAACGTAAATCCCGAATGCATCAGACGAAAATAACAGGAGATATCGCAGATTGAAATTTGCGATTTCTGAAAATTGCCATTTCCAAGACGAAAATCTAAACGGAGTTAGATAGGCTTTCGAGAATGCTTGCAATAGATTCAGCTTTTTCGAGAACCCATATTTTCATAACAATTTTTCAGATATTTGACACTGTTTAGCAAAAAATCGAATTTATTGTTTTTCCATTTTTCATTTTCGAGTTGAATTCGAAGAGCTCTCTGGAGTGCAATTCTCTATGGAATCATCAACTGTTTAGTTTGGTGGAATCAACAAAGTAAGTATTGTACACTCCATATCCTAAGACAGTAGTAGGACACCCTGATTTTTAGGCAGAGGAGCAAATAGGTCATTTTAGGGGGGTCAAACCCCTTGCTCATTTTTGACCAAAAAAATTGAGATTTTCAAAATGGGGTTTTTGTGCTAGGATGGAAGCCTTATCAACGCTGATGATCACAAAACCGTAAATCCCGAATGCATCAGACGAAAATAGCAGGAGATATCGCAGATGGAAATTTGCGAATTTTGAAAATTGCCATTTCCAAAATGAAAATCTAAACGGAGGGAGATAGGCTTTCGAGAATGCTTGCAATAGATTCAGCTTTTTCGAGAACCAATATTTTCATAACAATTTCTCAGATATTTGACACTGTTTAGCAAAAAATCGAAATTATTTTTTTCCATTTTACATTTTCGAGTTGAATTCGAAGAGCCTTCTGGAGTGCAATTCTCTATGGAATCATAAACTGTTTAGTTTGGTGGAATCAACAAAGTAAGTTTTGTACACTCCATATCCTAAGACAGTAGTAGGACACTCTGATTTTCAGGCAGAGGAGCCAATAAGTCATTTTAGGGGGGTCTAACCCCTTGCTCATTTTTGACCAATAAAAATCGAGATTTTCAATATTGAGTTTGTGTGCTAGGATGGAAGCCTTATCAACGCTGATTACAAAACCGTAAATCCCGATTCCATCAGACTAAAATAACAGG
Source organism: Coccinella septempunctata (assembly GCF_907165205.1). NCBI lineage: Eukaryota > Metazoa > Arthropoda > Insecta > Coleoptera > Coccinellidae > Coccinella > Coccinella septempunctata. The sequence continues at coordinate 41,295,308 of NC_058192.1, read as the reverse complement.
AGATATCGCAGATTCAAATTTGCGATTTTTGAAAAATGCCATTTCCAAGATGAAAATCTAAACGGAGGGAGATAGGCTTTCAGGAATGCTTGCAATAGATTCAGCGTATTCGAGAACTCATATCTTTATAACAATTCCTGAGATGTTGGACAGTGTTCAGGAAAAAATCGAATTTATTGTTTTTCCATTTTTCATTTTCGAGTTGACTTCGAGGAGCTCTCTGGAGTGCAATTCTCTATGGAATCATCAACTGTTTAGTTTGGTGGAATCAACAAAGTAAGTATTGTACACTCCATATCCTAAGACAGTAGTAGGATACCATGATTTTCAGGCAGAGGAGCAAATAGGTCATTTTAGGGGGGTCAAACCCCTTGCTCCTTTTTGACCAAAAAAATTGAGATTTTCAAAATTGGATTTTTGTGCTAGGATGGAAGCCCTATCAACGCTGATTACAAAACCGTAAATTACGAATGGAACAGACGAAAATAACAGGAGATATCGCAGATTTAACTTTGCGATTTTTGAAAATTGCCATTTCCAAGATGAAAATCTAAACGGAGGGAGATCGGCTCTCGAGAATGCTTGCAATAGATTCAGCTTTTTCGAGAACCCATATTTTCATAACAATTTTTAAGATATTTGACACTGTTTAGCAAAAAATGGAATTTATATTTTTTCCATTTTTAATTTTCGAGTTAAATTCCAAGAGCTCCCTGGAGTGCAATTCTCTATGGAATCATCAACTGTTCAGTTTGGTGGAATCAATAAAGTAAGTATTGTACACTCCATATCCTAAGACAGTAGTAGGACACTATGATTTTCAGGCAGAGGAGCCAATAAGTCATTTTAGGGGGGTCTAACCCCTTGCTCATTTTTGACCAAAAAAATCGAGATTTTCGAAATTGAGTTTGTGCGCTAGGATGGAAGCCTCATCAACGCTGATTACAAAACCGTAAATCCCGAATGCATCAGACGAAAATCACAGGAGATATCGCAGATTGAAATTTGCGATTTTTGAAAATTGACATTTCCAAGATGAAAATCTAAACGGGGGAGATAGGCTCTCGAGAATGCTTGCAATAGATTTAGCTTTCTCGAGAACCCATATTTTCATAACAATCTTTCAGATATTCGACACTGTTTAGCAAAAAATCGAATTTATTGTTTTTTCATTTTACATTTTCGTGTTGAATTCCAAGAGCTCTCTGGAGTGCAATTCTCTATGGAATCATCAACTGTTTAGTTTGGTGAAATCAACAAAGTGAGTATTGTACACTCCATATCCTAAGATAGTAGTAGGACACTCTGATTTTTAGGCAGAGGAGCAAATGAGTCATTTTAGGGGGGTCTAACCCCTTGCTCATTTTTGACCGAAAAAATCGAGATTTCCAAAATTGAGTTTGTGTGCTAGGAAGGAAGCCTTTTCAACGCTGATTACAAAACCGTAAATCCCGAATGCATCTGACGAAAATAAAAGGAGATATCGCAGATTGAAATTTGCGATTTTTGAAAATTGCCATTTCCAAAATGAAAATCTGAACGGAGGGAGATAGGCTCTCGAGAATGCTTGCAATAGATTCAGCTTTTTCGAGAACCCATATTTTCATAACAATCTTTCAGATATTCGACACTGTTTAGCAAAAAATCGAATTCATTATTTTTTCATTTTACATTTTCGTGTTGAATTCCAAGAGCTCTCTGGAGTGCAATTCTCTATGGAATCATCAACTGTTTGGTTTGGTGAAATCAACAAAGTGAGTATTGTACACTCCATATCCTAAGATAGTAGTAGGACACCCTGATTTTTAGGCAGAGGAGCAAATAGGTCATTTTAGGGGGGTCTAACCCCTTGCTCATTTTTGAACAAAAAAATTGAGATTTTCAAAATTGAGTTTGTGTGCTAGGATGGAAGCCTTATCAACGCCGATTACAAAACCGTAAATTCCGAATGCATCAGACGAAAATAACAGGAGATATCGCAGATTGAAATTTGCGATTTTTGAAAATTGCCATTTCCAAGATGAAAATCTACACGGAGGGAGATAGGCTTTCGAGTATGCTTGCAATAGATTCAGCTTTTTCGAGAACCCATATTTTCATAACAATTTTTTAGATATTTGACACTGTTTAGCAAAAAATCGAATTTATTTTTTTTCCATTTTTCATTTTCGAGTTGAATTCGAAGAGCTCTCGGGAGTGCAATTCTCTATGGAATCATCAACTGTTTAGTTTGGTGGAATCAACAAAGTAAGTATTGTACACTTCATATCCAAAGACAGTAGTAGGACACTATGATTTTCAGGCAGAGGAGCCAATAAGTCATTTTAGGGGGGTCTAACCCCTTGCTCATTTTTGACCAAAAAAAATCGAGATTTTCAAAATTGAGTTTGTGTGCTAGGATGGAAGCCTTATCAACGCTGATTACAAAACGTAAATCCCGAATGCATCAGACGAAAATAACAGGAGATATCGCAGATTGAAATTTGCGATTTTTGAAAATTGCCATTTCCAAGATGAAAATCTAAACGGGGGGAGATAGGCTCTCGAGAATGCTTGCAATAGATTTAGCTTTCTCGAGAACCCATATTTTCATCACAATCTTTCAGATATTCGACACTGTTTAGCAAAAAATCGAATTTATTGTTTTTTCATTTTACATTTTCGTGTTGAATTCCAAGAGCTCTCTGGAGTGCAATTCTCTATGGAATCATCAACTGGTTAGTTTGGTGAAATCAACAAAGTGAGTATTGTACACTCCATATCCTAAGATAGTAGTAGGACACTCTGATTTTTAGGCAGAGGAGCAAATGAGTCATTTTAGGGGGGTCTAACCCCTTGCTCATTTTTGACCAAAAAAAATCGAGATTTCCAAAATTGAGTTCGTGTGCTAGGATGGAAGCCTTATCAACGCTGATTACAAAACCGTAAATTCCGAATGCATCAGACGAAAATAACAGGAGATATCGCAGATTGAAATTTGCGATTTTTGAAAATTGCCATTTCCAAGATGAAAATCTACACGGAGGGAGATAGGCTTTCGAGTATGCTTGCAATAGATTCAGCTTTTTCGAGAACCCATATTTTCATAACAATTTTTTAGATATTTGACACTGTTTAGCAAAAAATCGAATTTATTTTTTTTCCATTTTTCATTTTCGAGTTGAATTCGAAGAGCTCTCGGGAGTGCAATTCTCTATGGAATCATCAACTGTTTAGTTGGGTGGAATCAACAAAGTAGGTATTGTACACTTCATATCCAAAGACAGTAGTAGGACACTATGATTTTCAGGCAGAGGAGCCAATAAGTCATTTTAGGGGGGTCTAACCCCTTGCTCATTTTTGACCGAAAAAATCGAGATTTTCAAAATTGAGTTTGTGTGCTAGGAAGGAAGCCTTTTCAACGCTGCTTACAAAACCGTAAATCCCGAATGCATCTGACGAAAATAACAGGAGATATCGCAGATTGAAATTTGCGATTTTTGAAAATTGCCATTTCCAAAATGAAAATCTGAACGGAGGGAGATAGGCTCTCGAGAATGCTTGCAATAGATTCAGCTTTTTCGAGAACCCATATTTTCATAACAATTTTTCAGATATTTGAAACTGTTTAGCAAAAAATCGAATTTATTGTTTTTCCATTTTTCATTTTCGAGTTGAATTCGAAGAGCTCTCTGGAGGATGGAAGCTGATTACAAAACCGTAAATCCCGAATGCATCAGACGAAAATAACAGGAGATATCGCAGATTGAAATTTGCGATTTTTGAAAATTGCCATTTCCAAGATGAAAATCTAAACGGGGGGAGATAGGCTCTCGAGAATGCTTGCAATAGATTCAGCTTTTTCGAGAACCCATATTTTCATAACAATCTTTCAGATATTCGACACTGTTTAGCAAAAAATCGAATTTATTGTTTTTTCATTTTACATTTTCGTGTTGAATTCCAAGAGCTCTCTGGAGTGCAATTCTCTATGGAATCATCAACTGTTTAGTTTGGTGAAATCAACAAAGTAAGTATTGTACACTCCATATCCTAAGATAGTAGTAGGACACCCTGATTTTTAGGCAGAGGAGCAAATAGGTCATTTTAGGGGGTTCTAACCCCTTTCTCATTTTTGAACAAAAAAATTGAGATTTTCAAAATTGAGTTTGTGTGCTAGGATGGTAGCCTTATCAACGCTGATTACAAAACCGTAAATTCCGAATGCATCAGACGAAAATAACAGGAGATATCGCAGATTGAAATTTGCGATTTTTGAAAATTGCCATTTCCAAGATGAAAATCTACACGGAGGGAGATAGGCTTTCGAGTATGCTTGCAATAGATTCAGCTTTTTCGAGAACCCATATTTTCATAACAATTTTTTAGATATTTGACACTGTTTAGCAAAAAATCGAATTTATTTTTTTTCCATTTTTCATTTTCGAGTTGAATTCGAAGAGCTCTCGGGAGTGCAATTCTCTATGGAATCATCAACTGTTTAGTTGGGTGGAATCAACAAAGTAGGTATTGTACACTTCATATCCAAAGACAGTAGTAGGACACTATGATTTTCAGGCAGAGGAGCCAATAAGTCATTTTAGGGGGGTCTAACCCCTTGCTCATTTTTGACCGAAAAAATCGAGATTTTCAAAATTGAGTTTGTGTGCTAGGAAGGAAGCCTTTTCAACGCTGCTTACAAAACCGTAAATCCCGAATGCATCTGACGAAAATAACAGGAGATATCGCAGATTGAAATTTGCGATTTTTGAAAATTGCCATTTCCAAAATGAAAATCTGAACGGAGGGAGATAGGCTCTCGAGAATGCTTGCAATAGATTCAGCTTTTTCGAGAACCCATATTTTCATAACAATTTTTCAGATATTTGAAACTGTTTAGCAAAAAATCGAATTTATTGTTTTTCCATTTTTCATTTTCGAGTTGAATTCGAAGAGCTCTCTGGAGGATGGAAGCTGATTACAAAACCGTAAATCCCGAATGCATCAGACGAAAATAACAGGAGATATCGCAGATTGAAATTTGCGATTTTTGAAAATTGCCATTTCCAAGATGAAAATCTAAACGGGGGGAGATAGGCTCTCGAGAATGCTTGCAATAGATTCAGCTTTTTCGAGAACCCATATTTTCATAACAATCTTTCAGATATTCGACACTGTTTAGCAAAAAATCGAATTTATTGTTTTTTCATTTTACATTTTCGTGTTGAATTCCAAGAGCTCTCTGGAGTGCAATTCTCTATGGAATCATCAACTGTTTAGTTTGGTGGAATCAACAAAGTAAGTATTGTACACTTCATATCCAAAGACAGTAGTAGGACACTATGATTTTCAGGCAGAGGAGCCAATAAGTCATTTTAGGGGGGTCTAACCCCTTGCTCATTTTTGACCGAAAAAATCGAGATTTTCAAAATTGAGTTTGTGTGCTAGGATGGAAGCCTTATCAACGCTGATTACAAAACGTAAATCCCGAATGCATCAGACGAAAATAACAGGAGATATCGCAGATTGAAATTTGCGATTTCTGAAAATTGCCATTTCCAAGATGAAAATCTACACGGAGGGAGATAGGCTTTCGAGTATGCTTGCAATAGATTCAGCTTTTTCGAGAACCCATATTTTCATAACAATCTTTCAGATATTCGACACTGTTTAGCAAAAAATCGAATTTATTGTTTTTTCATTTTACATTTTCGTGTTGAATTCCAAGAGCTCTCTGGAGTGCAATTCTCTATGGAATCATCAACTGTTTAGTTTGGTGAAATCAACAAAGTAAGTATTGTACACTCCATATCCTAAGATAGTAGTAGGACACCCTGATTTTTAGGCAGAGGAGCAAATAGGTCATTTTAGGGGGTTCTAACCCCTTTCTCATTTTTGAACAAAAAAATTGAGATTTTCAAAATTGAGTTTGTGTGCTAGGATGGAAGCCTTATCAACGCTGATTACAAAACCGTAAATTCCGAATGCATCAGACGAAAATAACAGGAGATATCGCAGATTGAAATTTGCGATTTTTGAAAATTGCCATTTCCAAGATGAAAATCTACACGGAGGGAGATAGGCTTTCGAGTATGCTTGCAATAGATTCAGCTTTTTCGAGAACCCATATTTTCATAACAATTTTTTAGATATTTGACACTGTTTAGCAAAAAATCGAATTTATTTTTTTTCCATTTTTCATTTTCGAGTTGAATTCGAAGAGCTCTCGGGAGTGCAATTCTCTATGGAATCATCAACTGTTTAGTTTGGTGGAATCAACAAAGTAAGTATTGTACACTCTATATCCTAAGACAGTAGTAGGACACTATGATTTTCAGGCAGAGGAGCCAATAAGTCATTTTAGGGGGGTCTAACCCCTTGCTCGTTTTTGACCAAAAAAATCGAGATTTTCAAAATTGAGTTTGTGTGCTAGGATGGAAGCCTTATCAACGCTGATTACAAAACCGTAAATCCCGAATGCATCAGACGAAAATAACAGGAGATATCGCAGATTGAAATTTGCGATTTCTGAAAATTGCCATTTCCAAGATGAAAATCTACACGGAGGGAGATAGGCTTTCGAGTATGCTTGCAATAGATTCAGCTTTTTCGAGAACCCATATTTTCATAACAATTTTTCAGATATTTGACACTGTTTAGCAAAAAATCGAATTTATTTTTTTTCCATTTTTCATTTTCGAGTTGAAATCGAGGAGCTCTCGGGAGTGCAATTCTCTATGGAATCATCAACTGTTTAGTTTGGTGGAATCAACAAAGTAAGTATTGTACACTCTATATCCTAAGACAGTAGTAGGACACTATGATTTTCAGGCAGAGGAGCCAATAAGTCATTTTAGGGGGGTCTAACCCCTTGCTCGTTTTTGACCAAAAAAATCGAGATTTTCAAAATTGAGTTTGTGTGCTAGGATGGAAGCCTTATCAACGCTGATTACAAAACCGTAAATCCCGAATGCATCAGACGAAAATAACAGGAGATATCGCAGATTGAAATTTGCGAATTCTGAAAATTGCCATTTCCAAGATGAAAATCTACACGGAGGGAGATAGGCTTTCGAGTATGCTTGCAATAGATTCAGCTTTTTCGAGAACCCATATTTTCATAACAATTTTTTAGATATTTGACACTGTTTAGCAAAAAATCGAATTTATTTTTTTTCCATTTTTCATTTTCGAGTTGAAATCGAAGAGCTCTCGGGAGTGCAATTCTCTATGGAATCATCAACTGTTTAGTTTGGTGGAATCAACAAAGTAAGTATTGTACACTCTATATCCTAAGACAGTAGTAGGACACTATGATTTTCAGGCAGAGGAGCCAATAAGTCATTTTAGGGGGGTTGCTCATTTTTGACCGAAAAAATCGAGATTTTCAAAATTGAGTTTGTGTGCTAGGATGGAAGCCTTATCAACGCTGATTACAAAACGTAATTCCCGAATGCATCAGACGAAAATAACAGGAGATATCGCAGATTGAAATTTGCGATTTCTGAAAATTGCCATTTCCAAGATGAAAATCTACACGGAGGGAGATAGGCTTTCGAGTATGCTTGCAATAGATTCAGCTTTTTCGAGAACCCATATTTTCATAACAATTTTTTAGATATTTGACACTGTTTAGCAAAAAATCGAATTTATTTTTTTTCCATTTTTCATTTTCGAGTTGAAATCGAAGAGCTCTCGGGAGTGCAATTCTCTATGGAATCATCAACTGTTTAGTTTGGTGGAATCAACAAAGTAAGTATTGTACACTCTATATCCTAAGACAGTAGTAGGACACTATGATTTTCAGGCAGAGGAGCCAATAAGTCATTTTAGGGGGGTCTAACCCCTTGCTCGTTTTTGACCAAAAAAATCGAGATTTTCAAAATTGAGTTTGTGTGCTAGGATGGAAGCCTTATCAACGCTGATTACAAAACCGTAAATCCCGAATGCATCAGACGAAAATAACAGGAGATATATCAGATTGAAATTTGCGATTTTTGAAAATTGCCATTTCCAAGACGAAAATCTAAACGGAGGGAGATAGGCTTTCGAGAATGCTTGCAATAGATTCAGCTTTTTCGAGAACCCATATTTTCATAACAATTTTTTAGATATTCGACACTATTTAGCAAAAAATCGAATTTATTGTTTTTTCATTTTACATTTTCGTGTTGAATCCCAAGAGCTCTCTGGAGTGCAATTCTCTATGGAATCATCAACTGTTTAGTTTGGTGAAATCAACAAAGTAAGTATTGTACACTCCATATCCTAAGATAGTAGTAGGACACTCTGATTTTTAGGCAGAGGAGCAAATGAGTCATTTTAGGGGGGTCTAACCCCTTGCTCATTTTTGACCAAAAAATCGAGATTTCCAAAATTGAGTTTGTGTGCTAGGAAGGAAGCCTTTTCAACGCTGATTACAAAACCGTAAATCCCGAATGCATCAGACGAAAATAACAGGAGATATCGCAGATTGAAATTTGCGATTTTTGAAAATTGCCATTTCCAAAATGAAAATCTGAACGGAGGGAGATAGGCTCTCGAGAATGCTTGCAGTAGATTCAGCTTTTTCGAGAACCCATATTTTCATAACAATTTTTCAGATATTTGAAACTGTTTAGCAAAAAATCGAATTTATTGTTTTTCCATTTTTCATTTTCGAGTTGAATTCGAAGAGCTCTCTGGAGGATGGAAGCTGATTACAAAACCGTTAATCCCGAATGCATCAGACGAAAATAACAGGAGATATCGCAGATTGAAATTTGCGATTTTTGAAAATTGCCATTTCCAAGATGAAAATCTAAACGGGGAAAGAAAGGCTCTCAAGAATGCTTGCAATAGATTCAGCTTTTTCGAGAACCCATATTTTCATAACAATCTTTCAGATATTCGACACTGTTTAGCAAAAAATCGAATTTATTTTTTTTCCATTTTTCATTTTCGAGTTGAATTCGAAGAGCTCTCGGGAGTGCAATTCTCTATGGAATCATCAACTGTTTAGTTTGGTGGAATCAACAAAGTAGGTATTGTACACTTCATATCCAAAGACAGTAGTAGGACACTATGATTTTCAGGCAGAGGAGCCAATAAGTCATTTTAGGGGGGTCTAACCCCTTGCTCATTTTTGACCGAAAAAATCGAGATTTTCAAAATTGAGTTTGTGTGCTAGGATGGAAGCCTTATCAACGCTGATTACAAAACGTAAATCCCGAATGCATCAGACGAGAATAACAGGAGATATCGCAGATTGAAATTTGCGATTTCTGAAAATTGCCATTTCCAAGACGAAAATCTAAACGGAGGGAGATAGGCTTTCGAGAATGCTTGCAATAGATTCAGCTTTTTCGAGAACCCATATTTTCATAACAATTTTCCAGATATTTGACACTGTTTAACAAAAAATCGAATTTATTGTTTTTCCATTTTTCATTGTCGAGTTGAATTCGAAGAGCTCTCTGGAGTGCAATTCTCTATGGAATCATCAACTGTTTAGTTTGGTGGAATCAACAAAGTAAGTTTTGTACACTCTATATCCTAAGACAGTAGAAGGACACTCTGATTTTTAGGCAGAGGAGCAAATAGGTCCTTTTAGGGGGGTCTAACCCCTTGCTCGTTTTTGGCCAAAAAAATCGAGATTTTCAATATTGAGTTTGTGTGCTAGGATGGAAGCATTATCAACGCTGATTACAAAACCGTAAATCCCGAATGCATCAGACGAAAATAACAGGAGATATCGCAGATTGAAATTTGCGATTTTTGAAAATTGCCATTTCCAAGACGAAAATCTAAACGGAGGGAGATAGGCTTTCGAGAATGCTTGCAATAGATTCAGCTTTTTCGAGAACCCATATTTTCATAACAATTTTTCAGATATTTGACACTGTTTAGCAAAAAATCGAATTTATTTTTTTTCCATTTTTCATTTTCGAGTTGAATTCGAAGAGCTCTCTGGAGTGCAATTCTCTATGGAATCATAAACTGTTTAGTTTGGTGGAATCAACAAAGTAAGTTTTGTACACTCCATATCCTAAGACAGTAGTAGGACACTCTGATTTCCAGGCAGAGGAGCCAATAAGTCATTTTAGGGGGGTCTAACCCCTTGCTCATTTTTGACCGAAAAAATCGAGATTTTCAAAATTGAGTTTGTATGCTAGGATGGAAGCCTTATAAACGCTGATTACAAAACGTAAATCCCGAATGCATCAGACGAAAATAACAGGAGATATCGCAGATTGAAATTTGCGATTTCTGAAAATTGCCATTTCCAAGACGAAAATCTAAACGGAGTTAGATAGGCTTTCGAGAATGCTTGCAATAGATTCAGCTTTTTCGAGAACCCATATTTTCATAACAATTTTCCAGATATTTGACACTGTTTAACAAAAAATCGAATTTATTTTTTTTCCATTTTTCATTTTCGAGTTGAAATCGAAGAGCTCTCGGGAGTGCAATTCTCTATGGAATCATCAACTGTTTAGTTTGGTGGAATCAACAAAGTAAGTATTGTACACTCTATATCCTAAGACAGTAGTAGGACACTATGATTTTCAGGCAGAGGAGCCAATAAATCATTTTAGGAGGGTCTAACCCCTTGCTCATTTTTGACAGAAAAAATCGAGATTTTCAAAATTGAGTTTAAGTGCTAGGATGGAAGCCTCATCAACGCTGATTACAAAACCGTAAATCCCGAATGCATCACACGAAAATAACAGGAGATATCGCAGATTGAAATTTGCGATTTTTGAAAATTGCCATTTCCAAAATGAAAATCTAAACGGAGGGAGATAGGCTTTCGAGAATGCTTGCAATAGATTCAGCTTTTTCGAGAACCCATATTTTCATGACAATTTTTCAGATATTTGACACTGTTTAGCAAAAAATCGAATTTATTGTTTTTCCATTTTTCATTTTCGAGTTGAATTCGAAGAGCTCTCTGGAGTGCAATTCTCTATGGAATCATCAACTGTTTAGTTTGGTGGAATCAACAAAGTAAGTATTGTACACTCCATATCCTAAGACAGTAGTAGGACACTATGATTTTCAGGCAGAGGAGCCAATAAATCATTTTAGGAGGGTCTAACCCCTTGCTCATTTTTGACAGAAAAAATCGAGATTTTCAAAATTGAGTTTGTGTGCTAGGATGGAAGCCTCATCAACGCTGATTACAAAACCGTAAATCTCGAATGCATCACACGAAAATAACAGGAGATATCGCAGATTGAAATTTGCGATTTTTGAAAATTGCCATTTCCAAAATGAAAATCTGAACGGAGGGAGATAGGCTCTCGAGAATGCTCGCAGTAGATTCAGCTTTTTCGAGAACCCATATTTTCATAACAATTTTTCAGATATATGACACTGTTCAGCAAAAAATCGAATTTATTGTTTTTCCATTTTTCATTTTCGAGTTGAATTCGAAGAGCTCTCTGAAGGATGGAAGCTGATTACAAAATCGTTAATCCCGAATGCATCAGACGAAAATAACAGGAGATATCGCAGATTGATATTTGCGATTTTTGAAAATTGCCATTTCCACGATGAAAATCTACAAGGAGGAAGATGGGCTTTCGAGAATGCTTGCAATAGATTCAGCTTTTTCGAGAATCCATATTTTCATAACAATTTTTCAGATATTCGACACTGTTCAGCAAAAAATCGAATTTATTGTTTTTCCATTTTTCATTTTCGAGTTGAATTCGAAGAGCTCTCGGGAGTGCAATTCTCTATGGAATCATCAACTGTTTAGTTTGGTGGAATCAACAAAGTAACTATTGTACACTTCATATCCAAAGACAGTAGTAGGACACTATGATTTTCAGGCAGAGGAGCCAATAAGTCATTTTAGGGGGGTCTAACCCCTTGCTCATTTTTGATCAAAAAAATCGAGATTTCCAAAATTGAGTTTGTGTGCTAGGATGGAAGCCTCATCAACGCTGATTACAAAACGTAAATCCCGAATGCATCAGACGAAAATAACAGGAGATATCGCAGATTGAAATTTGCGATTTTTGAAAATTGCAATTTCCAAGATGAAAATCTAAACGGAGGGAGATAGGCTTTCGAGAATGCTTGCAATAGATTCAGCTTTTTCGAGAACCCATATTTTCATAACAATTTTTCAGATATTTGACACTGTTTAGCAAAAAATCGAATTTATTTTTTTTCCATTTTTCATTTTCGAGTTGAATTCGAAGAGCTCTCTGGAGTGCAATTCTCTATGGAATCATCAACTGTTTAGTTTGGTGGAATCAACAAAGTAAGTAATGTACACTCTATATCCTAAGACAGTAGTAGGACACCCTGATTTTTAGGCAGAGGAGCAAATAGGTCATTTTAGGGGGTTCTAACCCTTTCTCATTTTTGAACAAAAAAATGGAGATTTTCAAAATTGAGTTTGTGTGCTAGGATGGAAGCCTTATCAACGCTGATTACAAAACCGTAAATTCCGAATGCATCAGACGAAAATAACAGGAGATATCGCAGATTGAAATTTGCGATTTTTGAAAATTGCCATTTCCAAGATGAAAATCTAAACGGGGGGAGATAGGCTCTCGAGAATGCTTGCAATAGATTTAGCTTTCTCGAGAACCCATATTTTCATAACAATCTTTCAGATATTCGACACTGTTTAGCAAAAAATCGAATTTATTGTTTTTTCATTTTACATTTTCGTGTTGAATTCCAAGAGCTCTCTGGAGGATGGAAGCTGATAACAAAACCGTAAATCCCGAATGCATCAGACGAAAATAACAGGAGATATCGCAGATTGAAATTTGCGATTTTTGAAAATTGCCATTTGCAAGATGAAAATCTAAACGGGGGGAGATAGGCTCTCGAGAATGCTTGCAATAGATTCAGCTTTTTCGAGAACCCATATTTTCATAACAATCTTTCAGATATTCGACACTGTTTAGCAAAAAATCGAATTTATTGTTTTTTCATTTTACATTTTCGTGTTGAATTCCAAGAGCTCTCTGGAGTGCAATTCTCTATGGAATCATCAACTGTTTAGTTTGGTGAAATCAACAAAGTAAGTATTGTACACTCCATATCCTAAGATAGTAGTAGGACACCCTGATTTTTAGGCAGAGGAGCAAATAGGTCATTTTAGGGGGTTCTAACCCCTTTCTCATTTTTGAACAAAAAAATTGAGATTTTCAAAATTGAGTTTGTGTGCTAGGATGGAAGCCTTATCAACGCTGATTACAAAACCATAAATTCCGAATGCATCAGACGAAAATAACAGGAGATATCGCAGATTGGAATTTGCGATTTTTGAAAATTGCCATTTCCAAGATGAAAATCTACACGGAGGGAGATAGGCTTTCGAGTATGCTTGCAATAGATTCAGCTTTTTCGAGAACCCATATTTTCATAACAATTTTTTAGATATTTGACACTGTTTAGCAAAAAATCGAATTTATTTTTTTTCCATTTTTCATTTTCGAGTTGAATTCGAAGAGCTCTCGGGAGTGCAATTCTCTATGGAATCATCAACTGTTTAGTTTGGTGGAATCAACAAAGTAAGTATTGTACACTTCATATCCAAAGACAGTAGTAGGACACTATGATTTTCAGGCAGAGGAGCCAATAAGTCATTTTAGGGGGGTCTAACCCCTTGCTCATTTTTGACCGAAAAAATCGAGATTTTCAAAATTGAGTTTGTGTGCTAGGATGGAAGCCTTATCAACGCTGATTACAAAACGTAAATCCCGAATGCATCAGACGAAAATAACAGGAGATATCGCAGATTGAAATTTGCGATTTCTGAAAATTGCCATTTCCAAGATGAAAATCTACACGGAGGGAGATAGGCTTTCGAGTATGCTTGCAATAGATTCAGCTTTTTCGAGAACCCATATTTTCATAACAGTTTTTCAGATATTTGACACTGTTTAGCAAAAAATCGAATTTATTTTTTTTCCATTTTTCATTTTCGAGTTGAAATCGAAGAGCTCTCGGGAGTGCAATTCTCTATGGAATCATCAACTGTTTAGTTTGGTGGAATCAACAAAGTAAGTATTGTACACTCTATATCCTAAGACAGTAGTAGGACACTATGATTTTCAGGCAGAGGAGCCAATAAGTCATTTTAGGGGCGTCTAACCCCTTGCTCGTTTTTGACCAAAAAAATCGAGATTTTCAAAATTGAGTTTGTGTGCTAGGATGGAAGCCTTATCAACGCTGATTACAAAACCGTAAATCCCGAATGCATCAGACGAAAATAACAGGAGATATATCAGATTGAAATTCGCGATTTTTGAAAATTGCCATTTCCAAGACGAAAATCTAAACGGAGGGAGATAGGCTTTCGAGAATGCTTGCAATAGATTCAGCTTTTTCGAGAACCCATATTTTCATAACAATTTTTCAGATATTCGACACTATTTAGCAAAAAATCGAATTTATTGTTTTTTCATTTTACATTTTCGTGTTGAATTCCAAGAGCTCTCTGGAGTGCAATTCTCTATGGAATCATCAACTGTTTAGTTTGGTGAAATCAACAAAGTAAGTATTGTACACTCCATATCCTAAGATAGTAGTAGGACACTCTGATTTTTAGGCAGAGGAGCAAATGAGTCATTTTAGGGGGGTCTAACCCCTTGCTCATTTTTGACCAAAAAATCGAGATTTCCAAAATTGAGTTTGTGTACTAGGAAGGAAGCCTTTTCAACGCTGATTACAAAACCGTAAATCCCGAATGCATCAGACGAAAATAACAGGAGATATCGCAGATTGAAATTTGCGATTTTTGAAAATTGCCATTTCCAAAATGAAAATCTGAACGGAGGGATAAAGGCTCTCGAGAATGCTTGCAATAGATTCAGCTTTTTCGAGAACCCATATTTTCATAACAATTTTTCAGATATTTGAAACTGTTTAGCAAAAAATCGAATTTATTGTTTTTCCATTTTTCATTTTCGAGTTGAATTCGAAGAGCTCTCTGGAGGATGGAAGCTGATTACAAAACCGTAAATCCCGAATGCATCAGACGAAAATAACAGGAGATATCGCAGATTGAAATTTGCGATTTTTGAAAATTGCCATTTCCAAGATGAAAATCTAAACGGGGAAAGAAAGGCTCTCAAGAATGCTTGCAATAGATTCAGCTTTTTCGAGAACCCATATTTTCATAACAATCTTCCAGATATTCGACACTGTTTAGCAAAAAATCGAATTTATTGTTCTTTCATTTTACATTTTCGTGTTGAATTCCAAGAGCTCTCTGGAGTGCAATTCTCTATGGAATCATCAACTGTTTAGTTTGGTGAAATCAACAAAGTAAGTATTGTACACTTCATATCCTAAGATAGTAGTAGGACACCCTGATTTTTAGGCAGAGGAGCAAATAGGTCATTATAGGGGGTTCTAACCCCTTTCTCATTTTTGAACAAAAAAATTGAGATTTTCAAAATTGAGTTTGTGTGCTAGGATGGAAGCCTTATCAACGCTGATTACAAAACCGTAAATTCCGAATGCATCAGACGAAAAAAACAGGAGATATCGCAGATTGAAATTTGCGATTTTTGAAAATTGCCATTTCCAAGATGAAAATCTACACGGAGGGAGATAGGCTTTCGAGTATGCTTGCAGTAGATTCAGCTTTTTCGAGAACCCATATTTTCATAACAATTTTTTAGATATTTGACACTGTTTAGCAAAAAATCGAATTTATTTTTTTTCCATTTTTCATTTTCGAGTTGAATTCGAAGAGCTCTCGGGAGTGCAATTCTCTATGGAATCATCAACTGTTTAGTTTGGTGGAATCAACAAAGTAAGTATTGTACACTCTATATCCTAAGACAGTAGTAGGACACTATGATTTTCAGGCAGAGGAGCCAATAAGTCATTTTAGGGGGGTCTAACCCCTTGCTCATTTTTGACCAGAAAAATCGAGATTTTCAAAATTGAGTTTGTGTGCTAGGATGGAAGCCTCATCAACGCTGATTACAAAACGTAAATCCCGAATGCATCAGACGAAAATAACAGGAGATATCGCAGATTGAAATTTGCGATTTTTGAAAATTGCCGTTTCCAAGATGAAAATCTAAACGGAGGGAGATAGGCTTTCGAGAATGCTTGCAATAGATTCAGCTTTTTCGAGAACCCATATTTTCATAACAATTTTTCAGATATTTGACACTGTTTAGCAAAAAAATCGAATTTATTTTTTTTCCATTTTTCATTTTCGAGTTGAATTCGAAGAGCTCTCGGGAGTGCAATTCTCTATGGAATCATCAACTGTTTAGTTTGGTGGAATCAACAAAGTAAGTATTGTACACTCTATATCCTAAGACAGTAGTAGGACACTATGATTTTCAGGCAGAGGAGCCAATAAGTCATTTTAGGGGGGTCTAACCCCTTGCTCATTTTTGACCAGAAAAATCGAGATTTTCAAAATTGAGTTTGTGTGCTAGGATGGAAGCCTCATCAACGCTGATTACAAAACGTAAATCCCGAATGCATCAGACGAAAATAACAGGAGATATCGCAGATTGAAATTTGCGATTTTTGAAAATTGCCGTTTCCAAGATGAAAATCTAAACGGAGGGAGATAGGCTTTCGAGAATGCTTGCAATAGATTCAGCTTTTTCGAGAACCCATATTTTCATAACAATTTTTCAGATATTTGACACTGTTTAGCAAAAAATCGAATTTATTTTTTTTCCATTTTTCATTTTCGAGTTGAATTCGAAGAGCTCTCGGGAGTGCAATTCTCTATGGAATCATCAACTGTTTAGTTTGGTGGAATCAACAAAGTAAGTATTGTACACTTCATATCCAAAGACAGTAGTAGGACACTATGATTTTCAGGCAGAGGAGCCAATAAGTCATTTTAGGGGGGTCTAACCCCTTGCTCATTTTTGACCGAAAAAAATCGAGATTTTCAAAATTGAGTTTGTTTGCTAGGATGGAAGCCTTATCAACGCTGATTACAAAACGTAAATCCCGAATGCATCAGACGAAAATAACAGCAGATATCGCAGATTGAAGTTTGCGATTTCTGAAAATTGCCATTTCCAAGATGAAAATCTACACGGAGGGAGATAGGCTTTCGAGTATGCTTGCAATAGATTCAGCTTTCTCGAGAACCCATATTTTCATAACAATTTTTTAGATATTTGACACTGTTTAGCAAAAAATCGAATTTATTTTTTTTTCCATTTTTCATTTTCGAGTTGAAATCGAAGAGCTCTCGGGAGTGCAATTCTCTATGGAATCATCAACTGTTTAGTTTGGTGGAATCAACAAAGTAAGTAATGTACACTCTATATCCTAAGACAGTAGTAGGACACCCTGATTTTTTGCAGAGGAGCAAATAGGTCATTTTAGGGGGTTCTAACCCTTTCTCATTTTTGAACAAAAAAATGGAGATTTTCAAAATTGAGTTTGTGTGCTAGGATGGAAGCCTTATCAACGCTGATTACAAAACCGTAAATTCCGAATGCATCAGACGAAAATAACAGGAGATATCGCAGATTGAAATTTGCGATTTTTGAAAATTGCCATTTCCAAGATGAAAATCTAAACGGGGGGAGATAGGCTCTCGAGAATGCTTGCAATAGATTTAGCTTTCTCGAGAACCCATATTTTCATAACAATCTTTCAGATATTCGACACTGTTTAGCAAAAAATCGAATTTATGGTTTTTTCATTTTACATTTTCGTGTTGAATTCCAAGAGCTCTCTGGAGGATGGAAGCTGATAACAAAACCGTAAATCCCGAATGCATCAGACGAAAATAACAGGAGATATCGCAGATTGAAATTTGCGATTTTTGAAAATTGCCATTTCCAAGATGAAAATCTAAACGGGGGGAGATAGGCTCTCGAGAATGCTTGCAATAGATTCAGCTTTTTCGAGAACCCATATTTTCATAACAATCTTTCAGATATTCGACACTGTTTAGCAAAAAATCGAATTTATTGTTTTTTCATTTTACATTTTCGTGTTGAATTCTAAGAGCTCTCTGGAGTGCAATTCTCTATGGAATCATCAACTGTTTAGTTTGGTGAAATCAACAAAGTAAGTATTGTACACTCCATATCCTAAGATAGTAGTAGGACACTATGATTTTCAGGCAGAGGAGCCAATAAGTCATTTTAGGGGGGTCTAACCCCTTGCTCATTTTTGACCAGAAAAATCGAGATTTTCAAAATTGAGTTTGTGTGCTAGGATGGAAGCCTCATCAACGCTGATTACAAAACGTAAATCCCGAATGCATCAGACGAAAATAACAGGAGATATCGCAGATTGAAATTTGCGATTTTTGAAAATTGCCATTTCCAAGATGAAAATCTAAACGGGGAAAGAAAGGCTCTCAAGAATGCTTGCAATAGATTCAGCTTTTTCGAGAACCCATATTTTCATAACAATTTTTCAGATATTTGACACTGTTTAGCAAAAAATCGAATTTATTTTTTTTCCATTTTTCATTTTCGAGTTGAATTCGAAGAGCTCTCTGAGTGCAATTCTCTATGGAATCATACACTGTTTAGTTTGGTGGAATCAACAAAGTAAGTATTGTACACTTCATATCCAAAGACAGTAGTAGGACACTATGATTTTCAGGCAGAGGAGCCAATAAGTCATTTTAGGGGGGTCTAACCCCTTGCTCATTTTTGACCGAAAAAATCGATATTTTCAAAATTGAGTTTGTGTGCTAGGATGGAAGCCTTATCAACGCTGATTACAAAACGTAAATCCCGAATGCATCAGACGAAAATAACAGGAGATATCGCAGATTGAAATTTGCGATTTCTGAAAATTGCCATTTCCAAGATGAAAATCTACACGGAGGGAGATAGGCTTTCGAGTATGCTTGCAATAGATTCAGCTTTTCCGAGAACCCATATTTTCATAACAATTTTTTAGATATTTGACACTGTTTAGCAAAAAATCGAATTTATTTTTTTTCCATTTTTCATTTTCGAGTTGAATTCTAAGAGCTCTCGGGAGTGCAATTCTCTATGGAATCATCAACTGTTTAGTTTGGTGGAATCAACAAAGTAAGTATTGTACACTCTATATCCTAAGACAGTAGTAGGACACTATGATTTTCAGGCAGAGGAGCCAATAAGTCATTTTAGGGGGGTCTAACCCCTTGCTCATTTTTGACCAGAAAAATCGAGATTTTCAAAATTGAGTTTGTGTGCTAGGATGGAAGCCTCATCAACGCTGATTACAAAACGTAAATCCCGAATGCATCAGACGAAAATAACAGGAGATATCGCAGATTGAAATTTGCGATTTTTGAAAATTGCCATTTCCAAGATGAAAATCTAAACGGAGGGAGATATGCTTTCGAGAATGCTTGCAATAGATTCAGCTTTTTCGAGAACCCATATTTTCATAACAATTTTTTAGATATTTGACACTGTTTAGCAAAAAATCGAATTTATTTTTTTTCCATTTTTCATTTTCGAGTTGAATTCGAAGAGCTCTCGGGAGTGCAATTCTCTATGGAATCATCAACTGTTTAGTTTGGTGGAATCAACAAAGTAGGTATTGTACACTCTATATCCTAAGACAGTAGTAGGACACTATGATTTTCAGGCAGAGGAGCCAATAAGTCATTTTAGGGGGGTCTAACCCCTTGCTCATTTTTGACCAGAAAAATCGAGATTTTCAAAATTGAGTTTGTGTGCTAGGATGGAAGCCTCATCAACGCTGATTACAAAACGTAAATCCCGAATGCATCAGACGAAAATAACAGGAGATATCGCAGATTGAAATTTGCGATTTTTGAAAATTGCCGTTTCCAAGATGAAAATCTAAACGGAGGGAGATAGGCTTTCGAGAATGCTTGCAATAGATTCAGCTTTTTCGAGAACCCATATTTTGATAACAATTTTTCAGATATTTGACACTGTTTAGCAAAAAATCGAATTTATTTTTTTTCCATTTTTCATTTTCGAGTTGAATTCGAAGAGCTCTCGGGAGTGCAATTCTCTATGGAATCATCAACTGTTTAGTTTGGTGGAATCAACAAAGTAAGTATTGTACACTTCATATCCAAAGACAGTAGTAGGACACTATGATTTTCAGGCAGAGGAGCCAATAAGTCATTTTAGGGGGGTCTAACCCCTTGCTCATTTTCGACCGAAAAAATCGAGATTTTCAAAATTGAGTTTGTGTGCTAGGATGGAAGCCTTATCAACGCTGATTACAAAACGTAAATCCCGAATGCATCAGACGAAAATAACAGCAGATATCGCAGATTGAAGTTTGCGATTTCTGAAAATTGCCATTTCCAAGATGAAAATCTACACGGAGGGAGATAGGCTTTCGAGTATGCTTGCAATAGATTCAGCTTTCTCGAGAACCCATATTTTCATAACAATTTTTTAGATATTTGACACTGTTTAGCAAAAAATCGAATTTATTTTTTTTTCCATTTTTCATTTTCGAGTTGAAATCGAAGAGCTCTCGGGAGTGCAATTCTCTATGGAATCATCAACTGTTTAGTTTGGTGGAATCAACAAAGTAAGTAATGTACACTCTATATCCTAAGACAGTAGTAGGACACCCTGATTTTTTGCAGAGGAGCAAATAGGTCATTTTAGGGGGTTCTAACCCTTTCTCATTTTTGAACAAAAAAATGGAGATTTTCAAAATTGAGTTTGTGTGCTAGGATGGAAGCCTTATCAACGCTGATTACAAAACCGTAAATTCCGAATGCATCAGACGAAAATAACAGGAGATATCGCAGATTGAAATTTGCGATTTTTGAAAATTGCCATTTCCAAGATGAAAATCTAAACGGGGGGAGATAGGCTCTCGAGAATGCTTGCAATAGATTTAGCTTTCTCGAGAACCCATATTTTCATAACAATCTTTCAGATATTCGACACTGTTTAGCAAAAAATCGAATTTATTGTTTTTTCATTTTACATTTTCGTGTTGAATTCCAAGAGCTCTCTGGAGGATGGAAGCTGATAACAAAACCGTAAATCCCGAATGCATCAGACGAAAATAACAGGAGATATCGCAGATTGAAATTTGCGATTTTTGAAAATTGCCATTTCCAAGATGAAAATCTAAACGGGGGGAGATAGGCTCTCGAGAATGCTTGCAATAGATTCAGCTTTTTCGAGAACCCATATTTTCATAACAATCTTTCAGATATTCGACACTGTTTAGCAAAAAATCGAATTTATTGTTTTTTCATTTTACATTTTCGTGTTGAATTCTAAGAGCTCTCTGGAGTGCAATTCTCTATGGAATCATCAACTGTTTAGTTTGGTGAAATCAACAAAGTAAGTATTGTACACTCCATATCCTAAGATAGTAGTAGGACACTATGATTTTCAGGCAGAGGAGCCAATAAGTCATTTTAGGGGGGTCTAACCCCTTGCTCATTTTTGACCAGAAAAATCGAGATTTTCAAAATTGAGTTTGTGTGCTAGGATGGAAGCCTCATCAACGCTGATTACAAAACGTAAATCCCGAATGCATCAGACGAAAATAACAGGAGATATCGCAGATTGAAATTTGCGATTTTTGAAAATTGCCATTTCCAAGATGAAAATCTAAACGGGGAAAGAAAGGCTCTCAAGAATGCTTGCAATAGATTCAGCTTTTTCGAGAACCCATATTTTCATAACAATTTTTCAGATATTTGACACTGTTTAGCAAAAAATCGAATTTATTTTTTTTCCATTTTTCATTTTCGAGTTGAATTCGAAGAGCTCTCTGAGTGCAATTCTCTATGGAATCATACACTGTTTAGTTTGGTGGAATCAACAAAGTAAGTATTGTACACTTCATATCCAAAGACAGTAGTAGGACACTATGATTTTCAGGCAGAGGAGCCAATAAGTCATTTTAGGGGGGTCTAACCCCTTGCTCATTTTTGACCGAAAAAATCGATATTTTCAAAATTGAGTTTGTGTGCTAGGATGGAAGCCTTATCAACGCTGATTACAAAACGTAAATCCCGAATGCATCAGACGAAAATAACAGGAGATATCGCAGATTGAAATTTGCGATTTCTGAAAATTGCCATTTCCAAGATGAAAATCTACACGGAGGGAGATAGGCTTTCGAGTATGCTTGCAATAGATTCAGCTTTTCCGAGAACCCATATTTTCATAACAATTTTTTAGATATTTGACACTGTTTAGCAAAAAATCGAATTTATTTTTTTTCCATTTTTCATTTTCGAGTTGAATTCTAAGAGCTCTCGGGAGTGCAATTCTCTATGGAATCATCAACTGTTTAGTTTGGTGGAATCAACAAAGTAAGTATTGTACACTCTATATCCTAAGACAGTAGTAGGACACTATGATTTTCAGGCAGAGGAGCCAATAAGTCATTTTAGGGGGGTCTAACCCCTTGCTCATTTTTGACCAGAAAAATCGAGATTTTCAAAATTGAGTTTGTGTGCTAGGATGGAAGCCTCATCAACGCTGATTACAAAACGTAAATCCCGAATGCATCAGACGAAAATAACAGGAGATATCGCAGATTGAAATTTGCGATTTTTGAAAATTGCCATTTCCAAGATGAAAATCTAAACGGAGGGAGATATGCTTTCGAGAATGCTTGCAATAGATTCAGCTTTTTCGAGAACCCATATTTTCATAACAATTTTTCAGATATTTGACACTGTTTAGCAAAAAATCGAATTTATTTTTTTTCCATTTTTCATTTTCGAGTTGAATTCGAAGAGCTCTCTGGAGTGCAATTCTCTATGGAATCATCAACTGTTTAGTTTGGTGGAATCAACAAAGTAAGTATTGTACACTTCATATCCAAAGACAGTAGTAGGACACTATGATTTTCAGGCAGAGGAGCCAATAAGTCATTTTAGGGGGGTCTAACCCCTTGCACATTTTTGACCGAAAAAATCGAGATTTTCAAAATTAAGTTTGTGTGCTAGGATGGAAGCCTTATCAACGCTGATTACAAAACGTAAATCCCGAATGCATCAGACGAGAATAACAGGAGATATCGCAGATTGAAATTTGCGATTTCTGAAAATTGCCATTTCCAAGACGAAAATCTAAACGGAGGGAGATAGGCTTTCGAGAATGCTTGCAATAGATTCAGCTTTTTCGAGAACCCATATTTTCATAACAATTTTCCAGATATTTGACACTGTTTAACAAAAAATCGAATTTATTGTTTTTCCATTTTTCATTGTCGAGTTGAATTCGAAGAGCTCTCTGGAGTGCAATTCTCTATGGAATCATCAACTGTTTAGTTTGGTGGAATCAACAAAGTAAGTTTTGTACACTCCATATCCTAAGACAGTAGAAGGACACTCTGATTTTTAGGCAGAGGAGCAAATAGGTCCTTTTAGGGGGGTCTAACCCCTTGCTCGTTTTTGACCAAAAAAATCGAGATTTTCAAAATTGAGTTTGTGTGCTAGGATGGAAGCCTTATCAACGCTGATTACAAAACCGTAAATCCCGAATGCATCAGACGAAAATAACAGGAGATATGGCAGATTGAAATTTGCGATTTTTGAAAATTGCCATTTCCAAGACGAAAATCTAAACGGAGGGAGATAGGCTTTCGAGAATGCTTGCAATAGATTCAGCTTTTTCGAGAACCCATATTTTCATAACAATTTTTCAGATATTTGACACTGTTTAGCAAAAAATCGAATTTATTTTTTTTCCATTTTTCATTTTCGAGTTGAATTCGAAGAGCTCTCTGGAGTGCAATTCTCTATGGAATCATAAACTGTTTAGTTTGGTGGAATCAACAAAGTAAGTTTTGTACACTCCATATCCTAAGACAGTAGTAGGACACTCTGATTTTCAGGCAGAGGAGCCAATAAGTCATTTTAGGGGGGTCTAACCCCTTGCTCATTTTTGACCGAAAAAATCGAGATTTTCAAAATTGAGTTTGTGTGCTAGGATGGAAGCCTTATCAACGCTGATTACAAAACGTAAATCCCGAATGCATCAAACGAAATTAACAGGAGATATCGCAGATTGAAATTTGCGATTTCAGAAAATTGCCATTTCCAAGACGAAAATCTAAACGGAGTTAGATAGGCTTTCGAGAATGCTTGCAATAGATTCAGCTTTTTCGAGAACCCATATTTTCATAACAATTTTTCAGATATTTGACACTGTTTAGCAAAAAATCGAATTTATTGTTTTTCCATTTTTCATTTTCGAGTTGAATTCGAAGAGCTCTCTGGAGTGCAATTCTCTATGGAATCATAAACTGTTTAGTTTGGTGGAATCAACAAAGTAAGTTTTGTACACTCCATATCCTAAGACAGTAGTAGGACACTCTGATTTTCAGGCAGAGGAGCCAATAAGTCATTTTAGGGGGGTCTAACCCCTTGCTCATTTTTGACCGAAAAAATCGAGATTTTCAAAATTGAGTTTGTGTGCTAGGATGGAAGCCTTATCAACGCTGATTACAAAACCGTAAATCCCGAATGCATCAGACGAAAATAACAGGAGATATGGCAGATTGAAATTTGCGATTTTTGAAAATTGCCATTTCCAAGACGAAAATCTAAACGGAGGGAGATAGGCTTTCGAGAATGCTTGCAATAGATTCAGCGTATTCGAGAACCCATATCTTCATAACAATTCCTGAGATGTTGGACAGTGTTCAGGAAAAAATCGAATTTATTTTTATTCCATTTTTCATTTTCGAGTTGACTTCGAGGAGCTCTCTGGAGTGCAATTCTCTACGGAATCATCAACTGTTTAGTTTGGTGGAATCAACAGAGTAAGTATTGTACACTCCATATCCTAAGACAGTAGTAGGATACCATTATTTTCAGGCAGAGGAGCAAATAGGTCATTTTAGGGGGGTCAAACCCCTTGCTCATTTTTGACCAAAAAAATTGAGATTTTCAAAATGGGGTTTTTGTGCTAGGATGGAAGCCTTATCAACGCTGATGATCACAAAACCGTAAATCCCGAATGCATCAGACGAAAATAGCGGGAGATATCGCAGATGGAAATTTGCGAATTTTGAAAATTGCCATTTCCAAAATGAAAATCTAAACGGAGGGAGATAGGCTTTCGAGAATGCTTGCAATAGATTCAGCTTTTTCGAGAACCAATATTTTCATAACAATTTTTCAGATATTTGACACTGTTTAGGAAAAAATCGAATTTATTGTTTTTTCATTTTACATTTTCGTGTTGAATTCCGAGAGCTCTCTGGAGTGCAATTCTCTATGGAATCATCAACTGTTTAGTTTGGTGAAATCAACAAAGTGAGTATTGTACACTCCATATCCTAAGATAGTAGTAGGACACTCTGATTTTTAGGCAGAGGAGCAAATGAATCATTTTAGGGGGGTCTAACCCCTTGCTCATTTTTGACCGAAAAAATCGAGATTTCCAAAATTGAGTTTGTGTGCTAGGAAGGAAGCCCTTTCAACGCTGATTACAAAACCGTAAATCCCGAATGCATCTGACGAAAATAACAGGAGATATCGCAGATTGAAATTTGCGATTTTTGAAAATTGCCATTTCCAAAATGAGAATCTGAACGGAGGGAGATAG
Source organism: Coccinella septempunctata (assembly GCF_907165205.1). NCBI lineage: Eukaryota > Metazoa > Arthropoda > Insecta > Coleoptera > Coccinellidae > Coccinella > Coccinella septempunctata. Next base: position 41,269,836 of record NC_058192.1, on the reverse strand, counting down.
GCTCTCGAGAATGCTTGCAATAGATTCAGCTTTTTCGAGAACCCATATTTTCATAACAATTTTTCAGATATTTGAAACTGTTTAGCAAAAAATCGAATTTTTTTTTCCATTTTTCATTTTCGAGTTGAATTCGAAGAGCTCTCTGGAGGATGGAAGCTGATTACAAAACCGTAAATCCCGAATGCATCAGACGAAAATAACAGGAGATATCGCAGATTGAAATTTGCGATTTTTGAAAATTGCCATTTCCAAGATGAAAATCTAAACGGGGGGAGATAGGCTCTCGAGAATGCTTGCAATAGATTCAGCTTTTTCGAGAACCCATATTTTCATAACAATCTTTCAGATATTCGACACTGTTTAGCAAAAAATCGAATTTATTGTTTTTCCATTTTACATTTTCGTGTTGAATTCCAAGAGCTCTCTGGAGTGCAATTCTCTATGGAATCGTCAACTGTTAAGTTTGGTGAAATCAACAAAGTAAGTATTGTACACTCCATATCCTAAGATAGTAGTAGGACACCCTGATTTGTAGGCAGAGGAGCAAATAGGTCATTTTAGGGGGTTCTAACCCCTTTCTCATTTTTGAACAAAAAAATTGAGATTTTCAAAATTGAGTTTGTGTGCTAGGATGGAAGCCTTATCAACGCTGATTACAAAACCGTAAATTCTGAATGCATCAGACGAAAATAACAGGAGATATCGCAGATTGAAATTTGCGATTTTTGAAAATTGCCATTTCCAAGATGAAAATCTACACGGCAAGAGATAGGCTTTCGAGTATGCTTGCAATAGATTCAGCTTTTTCGAGAACCCATATTTTCATAACAATTTTTTAGATATTTGACACTGTTTAGCAAAAAATCGAATTTATTTTTTTTCCATTTTTCATTTTCGAGTTGAAATCGAAGAGCTCTCGGGAGTGCAATTCTCTATGGAATCATCAACTGTTTAGTTTGGTGGAATCAACAAAGTAAGTATTGTACACTCTATATCCTAAGACAGTAGTAGGACACTATGATTTTCAGGCAGAGGAGCCAATAAGTCATTTTAGGGGGGTCTAACCCCTTGCTCGTTTTTGACCAAAAAAATCGAGATTTTCAAAATTGAGTTTGTGTGCTAGGATGGAAGCCTTATCAACGCTGATTACAAAACCGTAAATTCTGAATGCATCAGACGAAAATAACAGGAGATATCGCAGATTGAAATTTGCGATTTTTGAATATTGCCATTTCCAAGACGAAAATCTAAACGGAGGGAGATAGGCTTTCGAGAATGCTTGCAATAGATTCAGCTTTTTCGAGAACCCATATTTTCATAACAATTTTTTAGATATTCGACACTATTTAGCAAAAAATCGAATTTATTGTTTTTTAATTTTACATTTTCGTGTTGAATTCCAAGAGCTCTCTGGAGTGCAATTCTCTATGGAATCATCAACTGTTTAGTTTGGTGAAATCAACAAAGTAAGTATTGTACACTCCATATCCTAAGATAGTAGTAGGACACTCTGATTTTTAGGCAGAGGAGCAAATGAGTCATTTTAGGGGGGTCTAACCCCTTGCTCATTTTTGACCTAAAAATCGAGATTTCCAAAATTGAGTTTGTGTGCTAGGATGGAAGCCTCATCAACGCTGATTACAAAACGTAAATCCCGAATGCATCAGACGAAAATAACAGGAGATATCGCAGATTGAAATTTGCGATTTCTGAAAATTGCCATTTCCGAGATGAAAATCTACACGGAGGGAGATAGGCTTTCGAGTATGCTTGCAATAGATTCAGCTTTTTCGAGAACCCATATTTTCATAACAATTTTTTAGATATTTGACCCTGTTTAGCAAAAAATCGAATTTATTTTTTTTCCATTTTTCATTTTCGAGTTGAATTCGAAGAGCTCTCTGAGTGCAATTCTCTATGGAATCATCAACTGTTTAGTTTGGTGGAATCAACAAAGTAAGTATTGTACACTTCATATCCAAAGACAGTAGTAGGACACTATGATTTTCAGGCAGAGGAGCCAATAAGTCATTTTAGGGGGGTCTAACCCCTTGCTCATTTTTGACCGAAAAAATCGAGTTTTCCAAAATTGAGTTTGTGTGCTAGGATGGAAGCCTCATCAACGCTGATTACAAAACGTGAATCCCGAATGCATCAGACGAAAATAACAGGAGATATCGCAGATTGAAATTTGCGATTTCTGAAAATTGCCATTTCCAAGATGAAAATCTACACGGAGGGAGATAGGCTTTCGAGTATGCTTGCAATAGATTAAGCTTTTTCGAGAACCCATATTTTCATAACAATTTTTTAGATATTTGACTCTGTTTAGCAAAAAATCGAATTTATTTTTTTTCCATTTTTCATTTTCGAGTTGAATTCGAAGAGCTCTCTGGAGTGCAATTCTCTATGGAATCATCAACTGTTTAGTTTGGTGGAATCAACAAAGTAAGTATTGTACACTTCATATCCAAAGACAGTAGTAGGACACTATGATTTTCAGGCAGAGGAGCCAATAAGTCATTTTAGGGGGGTCTAACCCCTTGCTCATTTTTGACCGAAAAAATCGAGATTTTCAAAATTGAGTTTGTGTGCTAGGATGGAAGCCTTATCAACGCTGATTACAAAACGTAAATCCCGAATGCATTAGACGAGAATAACAGGAGATATCGCAGATTGAAATTTGCGATTTCTGAAAATTGCCATTTCCAAGACGAAAATCTAAACGGAGGGAGATAGGCTCTCGAGAATGCTTGCAATAGATTCAGCTTTTTCGAGAACCCATATTTTCATAACAATTTTCCAGATATTTGACACTGTTTAACAAAAAATCGAATTTATTGTTTTTCCATTTTTCATTGTCGAGTTGAATTCGAAGAGCTCTCTGGAGTGCAATTCTCTATGGAATCATCAACTGTTTAGTTTGGTGGAATCAACAAAGTAAGTTTTGTACACTCCATATCCTAAGACAGTAGAAGGACACTCTGATTTTTGAAAGAGGAGCAAATAGGTCCTTTTAGGGGGGTCTAACCCCTTGCTCGTTTTTGACCAAAAAAATCGAGATTTTCAAAATTGAGTTTGTGTGCTAGGATGGAAGCCTTATCAACGCTGATTACAAAACCGTAAATCCCGAATGCATCAGACGAAAATAACAGGAGATATCGCAGATTGAAATTTGCGATTTTTGAAAATTGCCATTTCCAAGACGAAAATCTAAACGGAGGGAGATAGGCTTTCGAGAATGCTTGCAATAGATTCAGCTTTTTCGAGAACCCATATTTTCATAACAATTTTTCAGATATTAGACACTGTTTAGCAAAAAATCGAATTTATTTTTTTTCCATTTTTCATTTTCGAGTTGAATTCGAAGAGCTCTCTGGAGTGCAATTCTCTATGGAATCATAAACTGTTTAGTTTGGTGGAATCGACAAAGTAAGTTTTGTACACTCCATATCCTAAGACAGTAGTAGGACACTCTGATTTTCAGGCAGAGGAGCCAATAAGTCATTTTAGGGGGGTCTAACCCCTTGCTCATTTTTGACCGAAAAAATCGAGATTTTCAAAATTGAGTTTGTGTGCTAGGATGGAAGCCTTATCAACGCTGATTACAAAACGTAAATCCCGAATGCATCAGACGAAAATAACAGGAGATATCGCAGATTGAAATTTGCGATTTCTGAAAATTGCCATTTCCAAGACGAAAATCTAAACGGAGTTAGATAGGCTTTCGAGAATGCTTGCAATAGATTCAGCTTTTTCGAGAACCCATATTTTCATAACAATTTTTCAGATATTTGACACTGTTTAGCAAAAAATCGAATTTATTGTTTTTCCATTTTTCATTTTCGAGTTGAATTCGAAGAGCTCTCTGGAGTGCAATTCTCTATGGAATCATCAACTGTTTAGTTTGGTGGAATCAACAAAGTAAGTATTGTACACTCCATATCCTAAGACAGTAGTAGGACACCCTGATTTTTAGGCAGAGGAGCAAATAGGTCATTTTAGGGGGGTCAAACCCCTTGCTCATTTTTGACCAAAAAAATTGAGATTTTCAAAATGGGGTTTTTGTGCTAGGATGGAAGCCTTATCAACGCTGATGATCACAAAACCGTAAATCCCGAATGCATCAGACGAAAATAGCAGGAGATATCGCAGATGGAAATTTGCGAATTTTGAAAATTGCCATTTCCAAAATGAAAATCTAAACGGAGGGAGATAGGCTTTCGAGAATGCTTGCAATAGATTCAGCTTTTTCGAGAACCAATATTTTCATAACAATTTTTCAGATATTTGACACTGTTTAGCAAAAAATCGAAATTATTTTTTTCCATTTTACATTTCCGAGTTGAATTCGAAAAGCTCTATGGAGTGCAATTCTCTATGGAATCATCAACTGTTTAGTTTGGTGGAATCAACGAAGTAAGTATTGTACACTCCATATCCTAAGACAGTAGTAGGACACTCTGATTTTTAGGCAGAGGAGTAAATAGGTCATTTTAGGAGGGTCTATCCACTTGCTCATTTTTGACCAATAAAAATCGAGATTTTCAATATTGAGTTTGTGTGCTAGGATGGAAGCCTTATCAACGCTGATTACAAAACCGTAAATCCCGATTCCATCAGACTAAAATAACAGGAGATATCGCAGATTCAAATTTGCGATTTTTGAAAAATGCCATTTCCAAGATGAAAATCTAAGCGGAGGGAGATAGGCTTTCAGGAATGCTTGCAATAGATTCAGCGTATTCGAGAACTCATATCTTTATAACAATTCCTGAGATGTTGGACAGTGTTCAGGAAAAAATCGAATTTATTGTTTTTCCATTTTTCATTTTCGAGTTGACTTCGAGGAGCTCTCTGGAGTGCAATTCTCTATGGAATCATCAACTGTTTAGTTTGGTGGAATCAACAAAGTAAGTATTGTACACTCCATATCCTAAGACAGTAGTAGGATACCATGATTTTCAGGCAGAGGAGCAAATAGGTCATTTTAGGGGGGTCAAACCCCTTGCTCCTTTTTGACCAAAAAAATTGAGATTTTCAAAATTGGATTTTTGTGCTAGGATGGAAGCCCTATCAACGCTGATTACAAAACCGTAAATTACCAATGGAACAGACGAAAATAACAGGAGATATCGCAGATTTAACTTTGCGATTTTTGAAAATTGCAATTTCCAAGATGAAAATCTAAACGGAGGGAGATCGGCTCTCGAGAATGCTTGCAATAGATTCAGCTTTTTCGAGAACCCATATTTTCATAACAATTTTTCAGATATTTGACACTGTTTAGCAAAAAATGGAATTTATATTTTTTCCATTTTTAATTTTCGAGTTAAATTCCAAGAGCTCCCTGGAGTGCAATTCTCTATGGAATCATCAACTGTTCAGTTTGGTGGAATCAATAAAGTAAGTATTGTACACTCCATATCCTAAGACAGTAGTAGGACACTATGATTTTCAGGCAGAGGAGCCAATAAGTCATTTTAGGGGGGTCTAACCCCTTGCTCATTTTTGACCAAAAAAATCGAGATTTTCGAAATTGAGTTTGTGCGCTAGGATGGAAGCCTCATCAACGCTGATTACAAAACCGTAAATCCCGAATGCATCAGACGAAAATCACAGGAGATATCGCAGATTGAAATTTGCGATTTTTGAAAATTGACATTTCCAAGATGAAAATCTAAACGGGGGGAGATAGGCTCTCGAGAATGCTTGCAATAGATTTAGCTTTCTCGAGAACCCATATTTTCATAACAATCTTTCAGATATTCGACACTGTTTAGCAAAAAATCGAATTTATTGTTTTTTCATTTTACATTTTCGTGTTGAATTCCAAGAGCTCTCTGGAGTGCAATTCTCTATGGAATCATCAACTGTTTAGTTTGGTGAAATCAACAAAGTGAGTATTGTACACTCCATATCCTAAGATAGTAGTAGGACACTCTAATTTTTAGGCAGAGGAGCAAATGAGTCATTTTAGGGGGGTCTAACCCCTTGCTCATTTTTGACCGAAAAAATCGAGATTTCCAAAATTGAGTTTGTGTGCTAGGAAGGAAGCCTTTTCAACGCTGATTACAAAACCGTAAATCCCGAATGCATCTGACGAAAATAACAGGAGATATCGCAGATTGAAATTTGCGATTTTTGAAAATTGCCATTTCCAAAATGAAAATCTGAACGGAGGGAGATAGGCTCTCGAGTATGCTTGCAATAGATTCAGCTTTTTCGAGAACCCATATTTTCATAACAATTTTTCAGATATTCGAAACTGTTTAGCAAAAAATCGAATTTAGTGTTTTTCCATTTTTCATTTTCGAGTTGAATTCGAAGAGCTCTCTGGAGGATGGAAGCTGAAAACAAAACCGTAAATCCCGAATGCATCAGACGAAAATAACAGGAGATATCGCAGATTGAAATTTGCGATTTTTGAAAATTGCCATTTCCAAGATGAAAATCTAAACGGGGGGAGATAGGCTCTCGAGAATGCTTGCAATAGATTCAGCTTTTTCGAGAACCCATATTTTCATAACAATCTTTCAGATATTCGACACTGTTTAGCAAAAAATCGAATTCATTGTTTTTTCATTTTACATTTTCGTGTTGAATTCCAAGAGCTCTCTGGAGTGCAATTCTCTATGGAATCATCAACTGTTTGGTTTGGTGAAATCAACAAAGTGAGTATTGTACACTCCATATCCTAAGATAGTAGTAGGACACCCTCATTTTTAGGCAGAGGAGCAAATAGGTCATTTTAGGGGGTTCTATCCCCTTTCTCATTTTTGAACAAAAAAATTGAGATTTTCAAAATTGAGTTTGTGTGCTAGGATGGAAGCCTTATCAACGCTGATTACAAAACCGTAAATTCCGAATGCATCAGACGAGAATAACAGGAGATATCGCAGATTGAAATTTGCGATTTCTGAAAATTGCCATTTCCAAGACGAAAATCTAAACGGAGGGAGATAGGCTTTCGAGTATGCTTGCAGTAGATTCAGCTTTTTCGAGAACCCATATTTTCATAACAATTTTTTAGATATTTGACACTGTTTAGCAAAAAATCGAATTTATTTTTTTTCCATTTTTCATTTTCGAGTTGAATTCGAAGAGCTCTCTGGAGTGCAATTCTCTATGGAATCATCAACTGTTTAGTTTGGTGGAATCAACAAAGTAAGTTTTGTACACTCTATATCCTAAGACAGTAGTAGGACACTATGATTTTCAGGCAGAGGAGCCAATAAGTCATTTTAGGGGGGTCTAACCCCTTGCTCATTTTTGACCAGAAAAATCGAGATTTTCAAAATTGAGTTTGTGTGCTAGGATGGAAGCCTCATCAACGCTGATTACAAAACGTAAATCCCGAATGCATCAGACGAAAATAACAGGAGATATTGCAGATTGAAATTTGCGATTTTTGAAAATTGCCATTTCCAAGATGAAAATCTAAACGGAGGGAGATAGGCTTTCGAGAATGCTTGCAATAGATTCAGCTTTTTCGAGAACCCATATTTTCATAACAATTTTTCAGATATTTGACACTGTTTAGCAAAAAATCGAATTTATTTTTTTTCCATTTTTCATTTTCGAGTTGAATTCGAAGAGCTCTCTGAGTGCAATTCTCTATGGAATCATCAACTGTTTAGTTTGGTGGAATCAACAAAGTAAGTATTGTACACTTCATATCCAAAGACAGTAGTAGGACACTATGATTTTCAGGCAGAAGAGCCAATAAGTCATTTTAGGGGGGTCTAACCCCTTGCTAATTTTTGACCGAAAAAATCGAGTTTTCCAAAATTGAGTTTGTGTGCTAGGATGGAAGCCTTATCAACGCTGATTACAAAACGTAAATCCCGAATGCATCAGACGAAAATAACAGGAGATATCGCAGATTGAAATTTGCGATTTCTGAAAATTGCCATTTCCAAGATGAAAATCTACACGGAGGGAGATAGGCTTTCGAGTATGGTTGCAATAGATTCAGCTTTTTCGAGAACCCATATTTTCATAACAATTTTTTAGATATTTGACTCTGTTTAGCAAAAAATCGAATTTATTTTTTTTCCATTTTTCATTTTCGAGTTGAATTCGAAGAGCTCTCGGGAGTGCAATTCTCTATGGAATCATCAACTGTTTAGTTTGGTGGAATCAACAAAGTAAGTATTGTACACTCTATATCCTAAGACAGTAGCAGGACACTATGATTTTCAGGCAGAGGAGCCAATAAGTCATTTTAGGGGGGTCTAACCCCTTGCTCATTTTTGACCAGAAAAATCGAGATTTTCAAAATTGAGTTTGTGTGCTAGGATGGAAGCCTCATCAACGCTGATTACAAAACGTAAATCCCGAATGCATCAGACGAAAATAACAGGAGATATCGCAGATTGAAATTTGCGATTTTTGAAAATTGCCATTTCCAAGATGAAAATCTAAACGGAGGGAGATATGCTTTCGAGAATGCTTGCAATAGATTCAGCTTTTTCGAGAACCCATATTTTCATAACAATTTTTCAGATATTTGACACTGTTTAGCAAAAAATCGAATTTATTTTTTTTCCATTTTTCATTTTCGAGTTGAATTCGAAGAGCTCTCTGGAGTGCAATTCTCTATGGAATCATCAACTGTTTAGTTTGGTGGAATCAACAAAGTAAGTATTGTACACTTCATATCCAAAGACAGTAGTAGGACACTATGATTTTCAGGCAGAGGAGCCAATAAGTCATTTTAGGGGGGTCTAACCCCTTGCTCATTTTTGACCGAAAAAATCGAGATTTTCAAAATTGAGTTTGTGTGCTAGGATGGAAGCCTTATCAACGCTGATTACAAAACGTAAATCCCGAATGCATCAGACGAGAATAACAGGAGATATCGCAGATTGAAATTTGCGATTTCTGAAAATTGCCATTTCCAAGACGAAAATCTAAACGGAGGGAGATAGGCTCTCGAGAATGCTTGCAATAGATTCAGCTTTTTCGAGAACCCATATTTTCATAACAATTTTCCAGATATTTGACACTGTTTAACAAAAAATCGAATTTATTGTTTTTCCATTTTTCATTGTCGAGTTGAATTCGAAGAGCTCTCTGGAGTGCAATTCTCTATGGAATCATCAACTGTTTAGTTTGGTGGAATCAACAAAGTAAGTTTTGTACACTCCATATCCTAAGACAGTAGAAGGACACTCTGATTTTTAGGCAGAGGAGCAAATAGGTCCTTTTAGGGGGGTCTAACCCCTTGCTCGTTTTTGACCGAAAAAATCGAGATTTTCAAAATTGAGTTTGTGTGCTAGGATGGAAGCCTTATCAACGCTGATTACAAAACGTAAATCCCGAATGCATCAGACGAGAATAACAGGAGATATCGCAGATTGAAATTTGCGATTTTTGAAAATTGCCATTTCCAAGATGAAAATCTAAACGGAGGGAGATATGCTTTCGAGAATGCTTGCAATAGATTCAGCTTTTTCGAGAACCCATATTTTCATAACAATTTTTCAGATATTTGACACTGTTTAGCAAAAAATCGAATTTATTTTTTTTCCATTTTTCATTTTCGAGTTGAATTCGAAGAGCTCTCTGGAGTGCAATTCTCTATGGAATCATAAACTGTTTAGTTTGGTGGAATCAACAAAGTAAGTTTTGTACACTCCATATCCTAAGACAGTAGTAGGACACTCTGATTTTCAGGCAGAGGAGCCAATAAGTCATTTTAGGGGGGTCTAACCCCTTGCTCATTTTTGACCGAAAAAATCGAGATTTTCAAAATTGAGTTTGTGTGCTAGGATGGAAGCCTTATCAACGCTGATTACAAAACGTAAATCCCGAATGCATCAGACGAAAATAACAGGAGATATCGCAGATTGAAATTTGCGATTTCTGAAAATTGCCATTTCCAAGACGAAAATCTAAACGGAGTTAGATAGGCTTTCGAGAATGCTTGCAATAGATTCAGCTTTTTCGAGAACCCATATTTTCATAACAATTTTTCAGATATTTGACACTGTTTAGCAAAAAATCGAATTTATTGTTTTTCCATTTTTCATTTTCGAGTTGAATTCGAAGAGCTCTCTGGAGTGCAATTCTCTATGGAATCATCAACTGTTTAGTTTGGTGGAATCAACAAAGTAAGTATTGTACACTCCATATCCTAAGACAGTAGTAGGACACCCTGATTTTTAGGCAGAGGAGCAAATAGGTCATTTTAGGGGGGTCAAACCCCTTGCTCATTTTTGACCAAAAAAATTGAGATTTTCAAAATGGGGTTTTTGTGCTAGGATGGAAGCCTTATCAACGCTGATGATCACAAAACCGTAAATCCCGAATGCATCAGACGAAAATAGCAGGAGATATCGCAGATGGAAATTTGCGAATTTTGAAAATTGCCATTTCCAAAATGAAAATCTAAACGGAGGGAGATAGGCTTTCGAGAATGCTTGCAATAGATTCAGCTTTTTCGAGAACCAATATTTTCATAACAATTTCTCAGATATTTGACACTGTTTAGCAAAAAATCGAAATTATTTTTTTCCATTTTACATTTTCGAGTTGAATTCGAAGAGCCTTCTGGAGTGCAATTCTCTATGGAATCATAAACTGTTTAGTTTGGTGGAATCAACAAAGTAAGTTTTGTACACTCCATATCCTAAGACAGTAGTAGGACACTCTGATTTTCAGGCAGAGGAGCCAATAAGTCATTTTAGGGGGGTCTAACCCCTTGCTCATTTTTGACCAATAAAAATCGAGATTTTCAATATTGAGTTTGTGTGCTAGGATGGAAGCCTTATCAACGCTGATTACAAAACCGTAAATCCCGATTCCATCAGACTAAAATAACAGGAGATATCGCAGATTCAAATTTGCGATTTTTGAAAAATGCCATTTCCAAGATGAAAATCTAAACGGAGGGAGATAGGCTTTCAGGAATGCTTGCAATAGATTCAGCGTATTCGAGAACTCATATCTTTATAACAATTCCTGAGATGTTGGACAGTGTTCAGGAAAAAATCGAATTTATTGTTTTTCCATTTTTCATTTTCGAGTTGACTTCGAGGAGCTCTCTGGAGTGCAATTCTCTATGGAATCATCAACTGTTTAGTTTGGTGGAATCAACAAAGTAAGTATTGTACACTCCATATCCTAAGACAGTAGTAGGATACCATGATTTTCAGGCAGAGGAGCAAATAGGTCATTTTAGGGGGGTCAAACCCCTTGCTCCTTTTTGACCAAAAAAATTGAGATTTTCAAAATTGGATTTTTGTGCTAGGATGGAAGCCCTATCAACGCTGATTACAAAACCGTAAATTACGAATGGAACAGACGAAAATAACAGGAGATATCGCAGATTTAACTTTGCGATTTTTGAAAATTGCCATTTCCAAGATGAAAATCTAAACGGAGGGAGATCGGCTCTCGAGAATGCTTGCAATAGATTCAGCTTTTTCGAGAACCCATATTTTCATAACAATTTTTCAGATATTTGACACTGTTTAGCAAAAAATGGAATTTATATTTTTTCCATTTTTAATTTTCGAGTTAAATTCCAAGAGCTCCCTGGAGTGCAATTCTCTATGGAATCATCAACTGTTCAGTTTGGTGGAATCAATAAAGTAAGTATTGTACACTCCATATCCTAAGACAGTAGTAGGACACTATGATTTTCAGGCAGAGGAGCCAATAAGTCATTTTAGGGGGGTCTAACCCCTTGCTCATTTTTGACCAAAAAAATCGAGATTTTCGAAATTGAGTTTGTGCGCTAGGATGGAAGCCTCATCAACGCTGATTACAAAACCGTAAATCCCGAATGCATCAGACGAAAATCACAGGAGATATCGCAGATTGAAATTTGCGATTTTTGAAAATTGACATTTCCAAGATGAAAATCTAAACGGGGGGAGATAGGCTCTCGAGAATGCTTGCAATAGATTTAGCTTTCTCGAGAACCCATATTTTCATAACAATCTTTCAGATATTCGACACTGTTTAGCAAAAAATCGAATTTATTGTTTTTTCATTTTACATTTTCGTGTTGAATTCCAAGAGCTCTCTGGAGTGCAATTCTCTATGGAATCATCAACTGTTTAGTTTGGTGAAATCAACAAAGTGAGTATTGTACACTCCATATCCTAAGATAGTAGTAGGACACTCTGATTTTTAGGCAGAGGAGCAAATGAGTCATTTTAGGGGGGTCTAACCCCTTGCTCATTTTTGACCGAAAAAATCGAGATTTCCAAAATTGAGTTTGTGTGCTAGGAAGGAAGCCTTTTCAACGCTGATTACAAAACCGTAAATCCCGAATGCATCTGACGAAAATAAAAGGAGATATCGCAGATTGAAATTTGCGATTTTTGAAAATTGCCATTTCCAAAATGAAAATCTGAACGGAGGGAGATAGGCTCTCGAGAATGCTTGCAATAGATTCAGCTTTTTCGAGAACCCATATTTTCATAACAATCTTTCAGATATTCGACACTGTTTAGCAAAAAATCGAATTCATTGTTTTTTCATTTTACATTTTCGTGTTGAATTCCAAGAGCTCTCTGGAGTGCAATTCTCTATGGAATCATCAACTGTTTGGTTTGGTGAAATCAACAAAGTGAGTATTGTACACTCCATATCCTAAGATAGTAGTAGGACACCCTGATTTTTAGGCAGAGGAGCAAATAGGTCATTTTAGGGGGGTCTAACCCCTTGCTCATTTTTGAACAAAAAAATTGAGATTTTCAAAATTGAGTTTGTGTGCTAGGATGGAAGCCTTATCAACGCCGATTACAAAACCGTAAATTCCGAATGCATCAGACGAAAATAACAGGAGATATCGCAGATTGAAATTTGCGATTTTTGAAAATTGCCATTTCCAAGATGAAAATCTACACGGAGGGAGATAGGCTTTCGAGTATGCTTGCAATAGATTCAGCTTTTTCGAGAACCCATATTTTCATAACAATTTTTTAGATATTTGACACTGTTTAGCAAAAAATCGAATTTATTTTTTTTCCATTTTTCATTTTCGAGTTGAATTCGAAGAGCTCTCGGGAGTGCAATTCTCTATGGAATCATCAACTGTTTAGTTTGGTGGAATCAACAAAGTAAGTATTGTACACTTCATATCCAAAGACAGTAGTAGGACACTATGTTTTTCAGGCAGAGGAGCCAATAAGTCATTTTAGGGGGGTCTAACCCCTTGCTCATTTTTGACCAAAAAAAATCGAGATTTTCAAAATTGAGTTTGTGTGCTAGGATGGAAGCCTTATCAACGCTGATTACAAAACGTAAATCCCGAATGCATCAGACGAAAATAACAGGAGATATCGCAGATTGAAATTTGCGATTTTTGAAAATTGCCATTTCCAAGATGAAAATCTAAACGGGGGGAGATAGGCTCTCGAGAATGCTTGCAATAGATTTAGCTTTCTCGAGAACCCATATTTTCATCACAATCTTTCAGATATTCGACACTGTTTAGCAAAAAATCGAATTTATTGTTTTTTCATTTTACATTTTCGTATTGAATTCCAAGAGCTCTCTGGAGTGCAATTCTCTATGGAATCATCAACTGGTTAGTTTGGTGAAATCAACAAAGTGAGTATTGTACACTCCATATCCTAAGATAGTAGTAGGACACTCTGATTTTTAGGCAGAGGAGCAAATGAGTCATTTTAGGGGGGTCTAACCCCTTGCTCATTTTTGACCAAAAAAAATCGAGATTTCCAAAATTGAGTTTGTGTGCTAGGATGGAAGCCTTATCAACGCCGATTACAAAACCGTAAATTCCGAATGCATCAGACGAAAATAACAGGAGATATCGCAGATTGAAATTTGCGATTTTTGAAAATTGCCATTTCCAAGATGAAAATCTACACGGAGGGAGATAGGCTTTCGAGTATGCTTGCAATAGATTCAGCTTTTTCGAGAACCCATATTTTCATAACAATTTTTTAGATATTTGACACTGTTTAGCAAAAAATCGAATTTATTTTTTTTCCATTTTTCATTTTCGAGTTGAATTCGAAGAGCTCTCGGGAGTGCAATTCTCTATGGAATCATCAACTGTTTAGTTGGGTGGAATCAACAAAGTAGGTATTGTACACTTCATATCCAAAGACAGTAGTAGGACACTATGATTTTCAGGCAGAGGAGCCAATAAGTCATTTTAGGGGGGTCTAACCCCTTGCTCATTTTTGACCGAAAAAATCGAGATTTTCAAAATTGAGTTTGTGTGCTAGGAAGGAAGCCTTTTCAACGCTGCTTACAAAACCGTAAATCCCGAATGCATCTGACGAAAATAACAGGAGATATCGCAGATTGAAATTTGCGATTTCTGAAAATTGCCATTTCCAAGATGAAAATCTACACGGAGGGAGATAGGCTTTCGAGTATGCTTGCAATAGATTCAGCTTTCTCGAGAACCCATATTTTCATAACAATCTTTCAGATATTCGACACTGTTTAGCAAAAAATCGAATTTATTGTTTTTCCATTTTTCATTTTCGAGTTGAATTCGAAGAGCTCTCTGGAGGATGGAAGCTGATTACAAAACCGTAAATCCCGAATGCATCAGACGAAAATAACAGGAGATATCGCAGATTGAAATTTGCGATTTTTGAAAATTGCCATTTCCAAGATGAAAATCTAAACGGGGGGAGATAGGCTCTCGAGAATGCTTGCAATAGATTCAGCTTTTTCGAGAACCCATATTTTCATAACAATCTTTCAGATATTCGACACTGTTTAGCAAAAAATCGAATTTATTGTTTTTTCATTTTACATTTTCGTGTTGAATTCCAAGAGCTCTCTGGAGTGCAATTCTCTATGGAATCATCAACTGTTTAGTTTGGTGAAATCAACAAAGTAAGTATTGTACACTCCATATCCTAAGATAGTAGTAGGACACCCTGATTTTTAGGCAGAGGAGCAAATAGGTCATTTTAGGGGGTTCTAACCCATTTCTCATTTTTGAACAAAAAAATTGAGATTTTCAAAATTGAGTTTGTGTGCTAGGATGGTAGCCTTATCAACGCTGATTACAAAACCGTAAATTCCGAATGCATCAGACGAAAATAACAGGAGATATCGCAGATTGAAATTTGCGATTTTTGAAAATTGCCATTTCCAAGATGAAAATCTACACGGAGGGAGATAGGCTTTCGAGTATGCTTGCAATAGATTCAGCTTTTTCGAGAACCCATATTTTCATAACAATTTTTTAGATATTTGACACTGTTTAGCAAAAAATCGAATTTATTTTTTTTCCATTTTTCATTTTCGAGTTGAATTCGAAGAGCTCTCGGGAGTGCAATTCTCTATGGAATCATCAACTGTTTAGTTTGGTGGAATCAACAAAGTAAGTATTGTACACTTCATATCCAAAGACAGTAGTAGGACACTATGATTTTCAGGCAGAGGAGCCAATAAGTCATTTTAGGGGGGTCTAACCCCTTGCTCATTTTTGACCGAAAAAATCGAGATTTTCAAAATTGAGTTTGTGTGCTAGGATGGAAGCCTTATCAACGCTGATTACAAAACGTAAATCCCGAATGCATCAGACGAAAATAACAGGAGATATCGCAGATTGAAATTTGCGATTTCTGAAAATTGCCATTTCCAAGATGAAAATCTACACGGAGGGAGATAGGCTTTCGAGTATGCTTGCAATAGATTCAGCTTTCTCGAGAACCCATATTTTCATAACAATCTTTCAGATATTCGACACTGTTTAGCAAAAAATCGAATTTATTGTTTTTTCATTTTACATTTTCGTGTTGAATTCCAAGAGCTCTCTGGAGTGCAATTCTCTATGGAATCATCAACTGTTTAGTTTGGTGAAATCAACAAAGTAAGTATTGTACACTCCATATCCTAAGATAGTAGTAGGACACCCTGATTTTTAGGCAGAGGAGCAAATAGGTCATTTTAGGGGGTTCTAACCCATTTCTCATTTTTGAACAAAAAAATTGAGATTTTCAAAATTGAGTTTGTGTGCTAGGATGGTAGCCTTATCAACGCTGATTACAAAACCGTAAATTCCGAATGCATCAGACGAAAATAACAGGAGATATCGCAGATTGAAATTTGCGATTTCTGAAAATTGCCATTTCCAAGATGAAAATCTACACGGAGGGAGATAGGCTTTCGAGTATGCTTGCAATAGATTCAGCTTTTTCGAGAACCCATATTTTCATAACAATTTTTTAGATATTTGACACTGTTTAGCAAAAAATCGAATTTATTTTTTTTCCATTTTTCATTTTCGAGTTGAATTCGAAGAGCTCTCGGGAGTGCAATTCTCTATGGAATCATCAACTGTTTAGTTTGGTGGAATCAACAAAGTAGGTATTGTACACTTCATATCCAAAGACAGTAGTAGGACACTATGATTTTCAGGCAGAGGAGCCAATAAGTCATTTTAGGGGGGTCTAACCCCTTGCTCATTTTTGACCGAAAAAATCGAGATTTTCAAAATTGAGTTTGTGTGCTAGAATGGAAGTCTTATCAACGCTGATTACAAAACGTAAATCCCGAATGCATCAGACGAAAATAACAGGAGATATCGCAGATTGAAATTTGCGATTTCTGAAAATTGCCATTTCCAAGATGAAAATCTACACGGAGGGAGATAGGCTTTCGAGTATGCTTGCAATAGATTCAGCTTTTTCGAGAACCCATATTTTCATAACAATTTTTTAGATATTTGACACTGTTTAGCAAAAAATCGAATTTATTTTTTTTCCATTTTTCATTTTCGAGTTGAAATCGAAGAGCTCTCGGGAGTGCAATTCTCTATGGAATCATCAACTGTTTAGTTTGGTGGAATCAACAAAGTAAGTATTGTACACTCCATATCCTAAGATAGTAGTAGGACACTCTGATTTTTAGGCAGAGGAGCAAATGAGTCATTTTAGGGGGGTCTAACCCCTTGCTCATTTTTGACCAAAAAATCGAGATTTCCAAAATTGAGTTTGTGTGCTAGGAAGGAAGCTTTTTCAACGCTGATTACAAAACCGTAAATCCCGAATGCATCAGACGAAAATAACAGGAGATATCGCAGATTGAAATTTGCGATTTTTGAAAATTGCCATTTCCAAAATGAAAATCTGAACCGAGGGAGATAGGCTCTCGAGAATGCTTGCAGTAGATTCAGCTTTTTCGAGAACCCATATTTTCATAACAATTTTTCAGATATTTGAAACTGTTTAGCAAAAAATCGAATTTATTGTTTTTCCATTTTTCATTTTCGAGTTGAATTCGAAGAGCTCTCTGGAGGATGGAAGCTGATTACAAAACCGTAAATCCCGAATGCATCAGACGAAAATAACAGGAGATATCGCAGATTGAAATTTGCGATTTTTGAAAATTGCCATTTCCAAGATGAAAATCTAAACGGGGAAAGAAAGGCTCTCAAGAATGCTTGCAATAGATTCAGCTTTTTCGAGAACCCATATTTTCATAACAATCTTTCAGATATTCGACACTGTTTAGCAAAAAATCGAATTTATTTTTTTCCATTTTTCATTTTCGAGTTGAATTCGAAGAGCTCTCGGGAGTGCAATTCTCTATGGAATCATCAACTGTTTAGTTTGGTGGAATCAACAAAGTAGGTATTGTACACTTCATATCCAAAGACAGTAGTAGGACACTATGATTTTCAGGCAGAGGAGCCAATAAGTCATTTTAGGGGGGTCTAACCCCTTGCTCATTTTTGACCGGAAAAATCGAGATTTTCAAAATTGAGTTTGTGTGCTAGGATGGAAGCCTTATCAACGCTGATTACAAAACGTAAATCCCGAATGCATCAGACGAGAATAACAGGAGATATCGCAGATTGAAATTTGCGATTTCTGAAAATTGCCATTTCCAAGACGAAAATCTAAACGGAGGGAGATAGGCTTTCGAGAATGCTTGCAATAGATTCAGCTTTTTCGAGAACCCATATTTTCATAACAATTTTCCAGATATTTGACACTGTTTAACAAAAAATCGAATTTATTGTTTTTCCATTTTTCATTGTCGAGTTGAATTCGAAGAGCTCTCTGGAGTGCAATTCTCTATGGAATCATCAACTGTTTAGTTTGGTGGAATCAACAAAGTAAGTTTTGTACACTCTATATCCTAAGACAGTAGAAGGACACTCTGATTTTTAGGCAGAGGAGCAAATAGGTCCTTTTAGGGGGGTCTAACCCCTTGCTCGTTTTTGGCCAAAAAAATCGAGATTTTCAAAATTGAGTTTGTGTGCTAGGATGGAAGCATTATCAACGCTGATTACAAAACCGTAAATCCCGAATGCATCAGACGAAAATAACAGGAGATATCGCAGATTGAAATTTGCGATTTTTGAAAATTGCCATTTCCAAGACGAAAATCTAAACGGAGGGAGATAGGCTTTCGAGAATGCTTGCAATAGATTCAGCTTTTTCGAGAACCCATATTTTCATAACAATTTTTCAGATATTTGACACTGTTTAGCAAAAAATCGAATTTATTTTTTTTCCATTTTTCATTTTCGAGTTGAATTCGAAGAGCTCTCTGGAGTGCAATTCTCTATGGAATCATAAACTGTTTAGTTTGGTGGAATCAACAAAGTAAGTTTTGTACACTCCATATCCTAAGACAGTAGTAGGACACTCTGATTTTCAGGCAGAGGAGCCAATAAGTCATTTTAGGGGGGTCTAACCCCTTGCTCATTTTTGACCGAAAAAATCGGGATTTTCAAAATTGAGTTTGTGTGCTAGGATGGAAGCCTTATCAACGCTGATTACAAAACGTAAATCCCGAATGCATCAGACGAAAATAACAGGAGATATCGCAGATTGAAATTTGCGATTTCTGAAAATTGCCATTTCCAAGACGAAAATCTAAACGGAGTTAGATAGGCTTTCGAGAATGCTTGCAATAGATTCAGCTTTTTCGAGAACCCATATTTTCATAACAATTTTCCAGATATTTGACACTGTTTAACAAAAAATCGAATTTATTGTTTTTCCATTTTTCATTGTCGAGTTGAATTCGAAGAGCTCTCTGGAGTGCAATTCTCTATGGAATCATCTACTGTTTAGTTTGGTGGAATCAACAAAGTAAGTTTTGTACACTCCATATCCTAAGACAGTAGAAGGACACTCTGATTTTTAGGCAGAGGAGCAAATAGGTCCTTTTAGAGGGGTCTAACCCCTTGCTCGTTTTTGACCAAAAAAATCGAGATTTTCAAAATTGAGTTTGTGCGCTAGGATGGAAGCCTTATCAACGCTGATTACAAAACCGTAAATCCCGAATGCATCAGACGAAAATAACAGGAGATATCGCAGATTGAAATTTGCGATTTTTGAAAATTGCCATTTCCAAGACGAAAATCTAAACGGAGGGAGATAGGCTTTCGAGAATGCTTGCAATAGATTCAGCTTTTTCGAGAACCCATATTTTCATAACAGGTTTTCAGATATTTGACACTGTTTAGCAAAAAATCGAATTTATTTTTTTCCATTTTTCATTTTCGAGTTGAATTCGAAGAGCTCTCTGGAGTGCAATTCTCTATGGAATCATAAACTGTTTAGTTTGGTGGAATCAACAAAGTAAGTTTTGTACACTCCATATCCTAAGACAGTAGTAGGACACTCTGATTTTCAGGCAGAGGAGCCAATAAGTCATTTTAGGGGGGTCTAACCCCTTGCTCATTTTTTGACCGAAAAAATCGAGATTTTCAAAATTGAGTTTGTGTGCTAGGATGGAAGCCTTATCAACGCTGATTACAAAACGTAAATCCCGAATGCATCAGACGAAAATAACAGGAGATATCGCAGATTGAAATTTGCGATTTCTGAAAATTGCCATTTCTAAGACGAAAATCTAAACGGAGTTAGATAGGCTTTCGAGAATGCTTGCAATAGATTCAGCTTTTTCGAGAACCCATATTTCCATAACAACTTTCCAGATATTTGACACTGCTTAACAAAAAATCGAATTTATTGTTTTTCCATTTTTCATTGTCGAGTTGAATTCGAAGAGCTCTCTGGAGTGCAATTCTCTATGGAATCATCAACTGTTTAGTTTGGTGGAATCAACAAAGTAAGTTTTGTACACTCCATATCCTAAGACAGTAGAAGGACACTCTGATTTTTAGGCAGAGGAGCAAATAGGTCCTTTTAGGGGGGTCTAACCCCTTGCTCGTTTTTGACTAAAAAAATCGAGATTTTCAAAATTGAGTTTGTGTGCTAGGATTGAAGCCTTATCAACGCTGATCACAAAACCGTAAATCCCGAATGCATCAGACGAAAATAACAGGAGATATCGCAGATTGAAATTTGCGATTTTTGAAAATTGCCATTTCCAAGACGAAAATCTAAACGGAGGGAGATAGGCTTTCGAGAATGCTTGCAATAGATTCAGCTTTTTCGAGAACCCATATTTTCATAACAATTTTTCAGATATTTGACACTGTTTAGCAAAAAATCGAATTTATTTTTTTTCCATTTTTCATTTTCGAGTTGAATTCGAAGAGCTCTCTGGAGTGCAATTCTCTATGGAATCATAAACTGTTTAGTTTGGTGGAATCAACAAAGTAAGTTTTGTACACTCCATATCCTAAGACAGTAGAAGGACACTCTGATTTTTAGGCATAGGAGCAAATAGGTCCTTTTAGGGGGTCTAACCCCTTGCTCATTTTTGACCAAAAAAATCGAGATTTTCAAAATTGAGTTTGTGTGCTAGGATGGAAGCCTTATCAACGCTGATTACAAAACGTAAATCCCGAATGCATCAGACGAAAATAACAGGAGATATCGCAGATTGAAATTTGCGATTTCTGAAAATTGCCATTTCTAAGACGAAAATCTAAACGGAGTTAGATAGGCTTTCGAGAATGCTTGCAATAGATTCAGCTTTTTCGAGAACCCATATTTCCATAACAACTTTCCAGATATTTGACACTGCTTAACAAAAAATCGAATTTATTTTTTTTCCATTTTTCATTTTCGAGTTGAATTCGAAGAGCTCTCTGGAGTGCAATTCTCTATGGAATCATCAACTGTTTAGTTTGGTGGAATCAACAAAGTAAGTATTGTACACTCCATATCCAAAGACAGTAGTAGGACACTATGATTTTCAGGCAGAGGAGCCAATAAGTCATTTTAGGGGGGTCTAACCCCTTGCTCATTTTTGACCGGAAAAATCGAGATTTTCAAAATTGAGTTTGTGTGCTAGGATGGAAGCCTTATCAACGCTGAATACAAAACGTAAATCCCGAATGCATCAGACGAAAATAACAGGAGATATCGCAGATTGAAATTTGCGATTTTTGAAAATTGCCATTTCCAAGACGAAAATCTAAACGGAGGGAGATAGGCTTTCGAGAATGCTTGCAATAGATTCAGCTTTTTCGAGAACCCATATTTTCATAACAATTTTCCAGATATTCGACACTGTTTAACAAAAAATCGAATTTATTGTTTTTCCATTTTTCATTGTCGAGTTGAATTCGAAGAGCTCTCTGGAGTGCAATTCTCTATGGAATCATCAACTGTTTAGTTTGGTGGAATCAACAAAGTAAGTTTTGTACACTCCATATCCTAAGACAGTAGTAGGACACTCTGATTTTTAGGCAGAGGAGCAAATAGGTCCTTTTAGGGGGGTCTAACCCCTTGCTCATTTTTGACCAAAAAAATCGAGATTTTCAAAATTGAGTTTGTATGCTAGGATGGAAGCCTTATCAAGGCTGATTACAAAACCGTAAATCCCGAATGCATCAGACGAAAATAACAGGAGATATCGCAGATTGAAATTTGCGATTTTTGAAAATTGCCATTTCCAAGACGAAAATCTAAACAGAGGGAGATAGGCTTTCGAGAATGCTTGCAATCGATTCAGCTTTTTCGAGAACCCATATTTTCATAACAATTTTCCAGATATTTGACACTGTTCAGCAAAAAATCGTTTTTTTTTCCATTTTTCATTCTCGAGTTGAATTCGAAGAGCTCTCTGGAGTGCAATTCTCTATGGAATCATCAACTGTTTAGTTTGGTGGAATCAACAAAGTAAGTATCGTACACTCTATATCCTAAGACAGTAGTAGGACACTATGATTTTCAGGCAGAGGAGCAAATAGGTCCTTTTAGGGGGTCTAACCCCTTGCTCATTTTTGTCCAAAAAAATCGAGATTTTCAAAATTGAGTTTGTGTGCTAGGATGAAAGCCTTATCAACGCTGATTACAAAACCGTAAATCCCAAATGGATCAGACGAAAATAACAGGAGCTATCGCAGATTGTAATTTGCGATTTTTGAAAAATGCCATTTCCAAGATGAAAATCTAAACGGAGGGAGATAGGCTTTCAGGAATGCTTGCAATAGATTCAGCGTATTCGAGAACCCATATCTTCATAACAATTCCTGAGATATTGGACAGTGTTCAGGAAAAAATCGAATTTATTGTTTTTCCATTTTTCATTTTCGAGTTGAATTCGAATAGCTCCCTGGAGTGCAATTCTCTATGGAATCATCAACTGTTTAGTTTGGTGGAATCAACAAAGTAAGTATTGTACACTCCATATCCTAAGACAGTAGTAGGATACCATGATTTTCAGGCAGAGGAGCAAATAGGTCATTTTAGGGGGGTCTAACCCCTTGCTCATTTTTAACCAAAAAAATCAAGATTTTCGAAATTGAGTTTTTGAGCTAGGCTGAAAGCCTTATCAACGCTGATTACAAAACCGTAAATCCCAAATGGATCAGACTAAAATAACAGGAGCTATCCCAGATTGAAATTTGCGATTTTTGAAAAATGCCATTTCCAAGATGAAAATCTGAACGGAGGGAGATAGGCTCTGGAGAATGCTTGCAATAGATTCAGCTTTTTCGAGAACCCATAATTTCATAACAATTCTTCAGATATTTGACACTGTTTAGCAAAAAATCGAATTTATTGTTTTTTCATTTTTCATTTTCGAGTTGAATTCGAAGAGCTCCCTGGAGTGCGATTCTCTATGGAATCATCAACTGTTCAGTTTGGTGAAATCAACAAAGTTAGTATTGTACACTCCATATCCTGAGACAGTAGTAGGACTCCCTGATTTTCAGGCAGAGGTTCCAATAAGTCATTTTAGGGGGGTCTAACCCCTAATTGAATAACAACAATGGCGCCACGCTCAACTCACAGTGGAGAAAACGTTTGTAATAAATGTGCCAAAGAAGTGAAAATTTTCGTAACTTGTGCCAAGTGTTATAAGACATACCATCCTAGTTGTGTGTTAAAAATTTGTGGATTATACGTAGGAGGTTGCGGAGAAATAATTTGTTGTGACGACATAACCTCTAAACGTTCTGTAGAATGCTTGTGCGAAGAGAAGGATGTCGAAATACAAAAACTGAAAAGTCGTATTTCAGAATTAAACGAATTCTGTTTTGAAGAATCAATCAGTAGACAACAAACATCGATGCAGGCTGAAAACTGCTGCACTGATGATGGGTCTGCCACTCTACCAGAACCAGAGAATGTGAGAGAAGAGGACGCAGTTATGGAGGTGAAATATCTTAATATAATTATAGAAGAAAAAACGAAGCTAGTCGAAGAATTGCAGGATAAAATAAAAGTTATGAAAAAGTATACACCACTACTCGAAAAAATCGATGTAGAACACGAGGCGCCATCTTCTAGACCAATATCGCCGGAATGGAATAGAAAACTTTGTCAACAATCTGACATTGATAAGACTGCTCCTACTATCATCGTAGAGAAATCTGCAATACCAACCTCAATAGTTAATAAATCTGAATCCATGCAGAGAGAAAACTGCAGATAAAACAGAAATCGACACGAGTATGGAGATTATAGAAAGGAGAAGAAGGAAAAAAGATAACTCCTATAAAACAGAATCAAAATACAAAAGAACTAAAAAGGAAAATCTATCTGCGAAAAGGAAGGAAGCTGGCGTGACTGGAACCGGAGACAATTTGGCCCAATTTTCGGGAGCCCCAAGACTCGCATGGATTTATTTGGGACGAGTAAGCAAGAATGTGGAGGAGAATCAAATTGAGAGCCATCTCAAAAATCATTTTCCCGATGAAAATTTTATAGTCGAGAAACTCCCCAAACGAGATGAATCTAGAAGCTCATCATTTAGGATTGGTGCTAACTTGGCTCTTGTGGAGAAGCTTTATAGGTCGGAGATCTGGCCTCTGGGAGTGGTTGTGAGGAGATTCAGGTTTTTTCGTGGAGGGAGAGAATCAGAAGGACAGAAACGTCAAGGAGAGACTACAAAAATCTAAAAAAAGGACGCTTAAAAAAACAGCTAAAGACGCAATACTGAATGCCAATCTCCAAAGTCTGAGAAATAAACTCGAAACAGCGGATTTCGTACTGAACACAGAAAATTATAAAATAGCGTGTATAACTGAACATTGGATGACTGACGACGAATTGAAATGTGTTAATATTCCGAACTATAGGGTAGCGACTTTCTTCGCCCGCGAAAGATTCGAACATGGTGGCAGCCTGATACTGATCAGGGATAATTACGAGTGTGATCCAGTTGTAGCAATAAACAAAATGTCTGTTGAGAAACATATTGAAATGTGTGCTGTCTTCGAGAGGTCTTCTGATACCCACTATTTGTGCGTTTATAGACCCCCAAAGGGCGACTTCAACTTGTTCTTGGAGCGACTGTGCGAGGCTCTGAATTTTATATTCGACCAACCTCATCATAATGTCGTGGTTGCGGGTGACTTCAATGTTTGTTTCGATGAGGCAAACAACGAGAAAATGAAACTGCAGGAAATGCTGACAACATTCGGTATGCACATTGCACTCAGCGAGCCAACCCGTATAACACTGACGTCGAGTAACTGCATTGACAACATATTTACAAATATAAACCCTGATGTTTATAATGCATCCACGGTGAATCATCACTTATCGGATCATCTGTCGCAAAGATTAGATATCCAGCGGGTAGACATTCCTAAAAAACATGAATGCAGAATTACTCATATCGTAAATGAGAACAATATATCTCTCTTCTGTAAACGGTTGGAAGGCACAGACTGGGGCTTTGTTAGAACGAACTCAGTGGCTGCGTCTTACAGAAAATTTCATGAAATAACAACTGACATATTCAAACAATGTTTTCCAATGAAGAGTATTCGAGTTTCTCGAAAACAATTCTGGGATAGTCCTGAAATTGTCGAATTGAAAAAGAAAGTGGATGCAGCCCACACTATTTTTATGGTCAAAAGAAATGATGACTCGAGAAGATTGTACATGAGGTTGAAAAAAGAACTTAAGCAACTTATAACCATGACAATAAAAAATAAAAATATACAGTTCGTGAACGAATCCGACAATAAAAACCGCGCTATATGGAAGATCATCAATTCTAAGATAAAGAGCAGAAAAGTGGATAGTAACCTGACGAGATTGTCAGCGGAGGACCTCAACGAATATTTTTCAACATTAGTTGACAAATTAAGTATACCGCACAGTCATCCAGAGATCAGCGGAAACTTATTGAAAAACAAAAGGATTAAAGATTCCGGCTCATTCTTTCTGGCGCCGACAACACCTGAGGAAATCATGGGAGCTGTAGCCGATATGAAAATGAAAATGTCGCGGGACATTTATGGTTTCTCGGTAAATTTGCTGAAAAAGTGCATTCACTGCCTGGCTGATCCACTTACAGTCCTCGTGAATCGCTGTTTTGAGGAGGGCTACTTTCCTGACGAGTTGAAGGTGGCAAAAATCATACCGGTACATAAGAAGGGGGACAAAGAAGATCACAACAATTATAGACCAATATCGATACTGCCAGCTATGTCGAAAATTTTTGAATCTCTTTTCAAAACAAGAATTGTTTCGTTCCTTGAGAAGAATAACCTACTAAGCGACAAACAACATGGATTTAGGAGGATGAGGTCGACTACTACCGCGCTAGTCAAAATGATGGAGTTTTTCGTTGAGGCGTTGGATAACTCTGAAGAGGCCGTACTAACCTGCATGGACCTCAGCAAAGCTTTCGACTGTGTCAGTCATAGCAAATTACTCTCTAAGTTGGAGTATATTGGCGTTAGAGGTACACCATTGAAATTTATGAAAGCATATTTGGAAAATCGAAAACAGGTTGTGGACCTAAATGGGAGCGTGTCATCTATGAGAGAAATCACGTCAGAGGTGCCCCAAGGATCAATACTCGGACCAATTTTATTCCTCATTTATATCGACGACCTAGTGGATAACGTGACGACGGATGAAGAGGTGCTTTTTGCTGATGATGTCTCATTCCTAAACAGAGCAAAGGATGAGAAGTTACTCCGTGAAAAGTCAGGAAATTCGATGGAAGGAGCTGTTCAATGGTTCAACAGCAATGACTTGAAAGTGAACACAGACAAAACGCAGGAACTGGTAATATCAACAAAATTTCACAACATCGAGAATATAAATCTGCTGGGAGTAACAGTCGGTGGAAATTTGACATGGACACAACATGTTAATGAGTTTGTGTAGCAAGCTGTCGACTGCAATATTCGCCATAAGACAGCTTAAGAACTTACTGACTGAAAAGGAAGCGCTTCTCACCTATTTTACGCAATTCCACGGAAGAATGACCTACGGTATAATCCTATGGGGAGGGTCTCCGGATGCTGATAGGGTTTTCATGAAGCAAAAATGTGCATTAAGGGTGATGATTGGAGTTAATAGGATGACCAGCTGCAGGCCGTTTTTTAAGAGATATGGCATACTCACAGCTCCATGCTGTTATATTCTCGAGTGCCTCCTGTACATTCATAGAAATAAGAATACTCTTCTGAAACACTCCGCTATACACGATCACCAAACAAGAGCTAAAGACAAATTCATAATACCCAGACATCGATTGAAGAGGACGCAGAATAACCACATTTTCCACGGAGTGGGAATGTATAATAAACTTCCAGCTCAGGTTACCTCCCTTCGTTGTGAGGCTTTCAAGAGGATGGTCAAGTGCCTTCTTGCCGATAATGCTTTCTACTCAATGGATGAGTTCATGTCTCATCGGTTCTAGTCTGTCACATTGTATGTCTTTGTGTGTTATTTGTCTGATTGTCTTATACATTTATATGTATATCTTGAAATTTGAAACCTTACTTTTGTATGTATCAAGTCATACAATTGTTTATCTTTTTTGACATACCCTGTAAGATTTTTGAGGGAAATAAATTGATTTGATTTGATTTGATTTGATTTGCTCATTTTTGACCAAAAAAATCGAGATTTTCAAAATTGAGTTTTTGTGCTAGGATGGAAGCATTATCAACGCTGATAACAAAACCGTAAATCCCGAATACATCAGACGAAAATAACAGGTGATATCGCAGATTGAAATTTGCGATTTTTGAAAATTGCCATTTCCAAAATGAAAATCTGAACGGGGGGAGATAGGTTCTCGAGAATGCTTGCAATAGATTCAGCTTTTTCGAGAACCCATATTTTCATAACAATTTTTCAGATATTTGACACTGTTTAGCAAAAAATCGAATTTATTGTTTTTCCATTTTTGAGTTGAATTCGAAGAGCTCTCTGGGGTGCAATTCTCTATGGAATCATCAACTGTTTAGTTTGGTCGAATCAACAAAGTAAGTATTGTACACTCCATATCCTAAGACAGTAGTAGGACACTATGATTTTCAGGCAGAGGAGCCAATATGTCATTTTAGGGGGGTCTAACCCCTTGCTCATTTTTGACAAGAAAAATCGAGATTTTCAAAATTGAGTTTGTGTGCTAGGATGGAAGCCTTATCAACGCTGATTACAAAACCGTAAATCCCGAAAGCTTCAGACGAAAATAACAGGAGATATCGCAGATTGAAATTTGCGAGTATTAAAAATTGCCATTTCCAAGATGAAAATATAAACGGAGAGAGATAGGCTTTCGAGAATGCTTGCAATAGATTCAGCTTTTTCGAGAACCCATATTTTCAAAACAATTTTTAAGGTTATTTGACAGTGTTTAGCAAAAAATCGAATTTATTGTTGTTCCATTTTACATTTTCGAGTTGAATTCGAAGAGCTCTCTGGAGTGCAATTCTCTATGGAATCATCAACTGTTTAGTTTGGTGGTGTAGTATATTCCAGAATAATTTAAATTTGCCATACTAGGTATGTGTACGCATGACCATTTCCATATGTTATTCAGTGCATGTGCATATTTATCTATAGGGGAGAGTGGGGTAATTGGGAACGGCGGGTAATTGGGAACAGCTAGATAAAAAATACTTCCTCATGTGCGACCCTGTCTTCAACATTTTCAACGGATGCATCTAGCGATTCTCAGGGCGTATGTCAAAAGTTGCGACGATAAGTTGCATATTTCTTGTAACGGCGAGTCCAAGAATTGTTTTCGCATTTCAACTTTAATTTTTCCGTGTGTTATAACAGATGTCATCTTACTTTGAAGTTTAGATGTGCCATATTTCGTTGATTCCATACTGGTACTATGTGTTTTCTAAACCTACGTGATTTGAAGTTGAAAGAAAATGGATAAGTGAATGCCACCCATTTTTAATTCCTTTGATAACTTGGGGTAATTAGAAACGATATCAGGTGGGTAATTGGGAACGCCCCTTATATCCCTTGCGTTTCCAATCACTTTTGTGGTGCTCTGGTTGATAATTCAAAAAATATTTTAACGTTGAAATGTGTTGTTTCTAGATACCAAGAAATTATAAAAAGAAGACCGAAACGAAATATAAAAGTGAATATCCCCGCTGTGTGTTCGAAGATTCAAGAAACGAAAAGCTTACATTAAGCTGAGCTGCAACTGAGAGAAACAACAGTGGATACTTGATACTTTTGTGATATGTATATATATATATATATATAATCGATTCCCTTCTACCATGAAATGGTGTAGGGTATAATAACAAAAACAAATATTAAATTCTTCCCTCGTAAACGAACTTCGACCATTCCTTCTTGTTGGCTGTCATCTTTCTTGCTCTTTCCCAAGTTTGTCCCCTTTCTCCAATTATCTTTCCCATTTGCTTGTCCCAGGTAGTAACCGGTCTTCCGCGCCTTCTTTTTCCTGTAACCTTTGCTTCCCATACTTTTCTAGCAGGTCTTTCGTGATTCATTCTATTCAGATGTCCCCACCAACTCAATTGTCTCTTCTCTATAAAATCCTGCAGAGGTTCTATTCCGATGTCTTCCCTGATAAGATCGTTTCTCACCCTGTGCATCCTTGTTATTCCCTTCACTTTTCTTAGATATTTCATTTCCATTGCCTGCATCCTGCTTTTCTGTCTTCTATCAAGTACCCACGATTCGCACGCGAATGTAAGTATTGGTCTATAAATCGCTTTGTATACATTCATCTTAGTACTTCTTGATATTTCTTTCCTACTCAGGAAGTTCTCATTCATGACATGGTATATCTTCAACGTGCTTTCCAATCTACTGTTTATTTCCAGATCTTGTTTTCCATTTTCTTCTATTTGCACTCCTA
Organism: Coccinella septempunctata; assembly: GCF_907165205.1. Lineage (NCBI taxonomy): Eukaryota > Metazoa > Arthropoda > Insecta > Coleoptera > Coccinellidae > Coccinella > Coccinella septempunctata. Next base: position 41,240,391 of record NC_058192.1, on the reverse strand, counting down.
AGTATTTGAAAGATGTCACCTGCTCCAATCTTACTTCTTCTATCTGTACGTCAACGATTTCCTGAGAGTTGCTCACCACCATAACTTTTGTTTTTTCCTTGTTCATTTCCATTCCGAATTCCTTCAACACCGCATTCCAGATGTCCATATTTGTCTGTAGATCTCTCTCACTCTCAGCAACGATAACAATATCGTCCACGAAGGCACATTCTGATATTACCACTCTCTTTAAGTTTCTGTACCCGACTTGAAATTTCTTCGATCTTCTTGTGCACTCCTTCAGAATCTCATCCATAAATATTGTGAAAAGCACAGGGCTCAAACTACCTCCTTGTCTTAAACCTATTTTTGTACTGAATTCTCCAGATGTTCGGTTGTGGCTGATAATTCTATTCCTGTTCAATTCATACACATTCTTAACAAGTCTTACAATTTTCTTGTTCATTCCCCTCTCTTCCAGAATTTTCCATAATTTCCTTCTTTTAACTCTGTCAAAAGCCTTCACCAAATCCACAAAACCCATGTAAATCCTACCATCTTTTTGTTTCGCCCTCTCAATCAGTATTTTCAACGTGAATATGTGGTCTTGTATACTTCTTCCCTTTCTGAAGCCGCTTTGCGTTTCCTCTAGATTTGTTTCAATCTTCTCTCTTATTTTTCCATCCAGTATTCTCTCAAAAACTTTCATAGCTGAGCTCAACAGAGTGATACCCCTATAGTTGTTACATTCTTGCACATCCCCCTTCTTGTGTACTGGTACTATCAAAGATGTTTGCCAATCCAGTGGTACTATTTCTTCTGTCCATGCCCTTTGAACAATTTCCAATAGCATTTCGGTTCCTTTTTCTCCTAGGTATTTCAACATTTCTGCTGTTATTCTGTCACATCCTGCTGCTTTGCCATTTTTTAGGGTATTTATCGCTTTCTTCAGTTCTTCCATTGATATGCCTTCCTCTTCCTCACTTAATTCTTGTGTTTCCCCAATTTCCTGTTCTACATCCCTCTCAAATCCCTCCTCATTCAGTAGGTCGTCAAAATATCCTCTCCACCTTTCCATTATTGCAGTATCTTCCTTCAGCAGGTTTCCATCTTTATCCTTTATCATCACATTATCATTCCTTGGTGTCTTTCTCGCATTTTTAAGAACTCTATAGAACAGCTTTTGATTACTCTTATGGTCTTTCTCCATTTTTTCCCCAAATTCTTCCCATTTCTTCCTCTGCTCCCTTTGAATCAACTCCTTTACTACTTTTCTTTGTTGTTTGTATTGCCCATATTTTTCCACTGTTTTATGACTCAGGTATTGTTTCCATTTATCCTTTTTAATCTTCACCTGATATTTTATCTCGCTTGTTTTTGTCTCTTCCTTATTTCCCATTTCTATCGATAATATTCGCTCTGTCCAACCTTCCCATCTATTCAGTTGCCAGCAAATGTCTCTCCTTATCATACATCCCACGCCTGCTCTGGCTCTCATGTTCTCAGGAACTCCACTGTAGATTAGCAGATGCTCACCCTCCATCTTTATTTCTCCTCTACCCTTCTTTTTTGTTTCCGTTATCGCCAATATATCCAATTTCGTCTCCTCGAATTCCCTCACCAGCTCATTCTCCTTATCTCGAATACTCCTGACATTCCACGTTGCAATCCTCGAACTCACCAATTTTTCTCTCTTAGATCCTGTGTCTTGATCGTTTCGTTGTCCTTTCTCCTGCTTATTCGTCATATTTTTTCCCATCTAGATAGTTTCCGCTTCTATCAGTTTTTTGGAGGTATTTTCTCTATTCTTTCCATCTCCTCATTCCAAAAATAGCGTTCACCATCGATAAATAGTTTTTGGAAACCCTCTCTCACATCTTTACCTTTTGCTCTTTCCTCCCTTGCGATACCTCTCAATTTTGCCTGTTTTTCTCTTTGTGTTTTGGTCAGATCATCATTAATATATATCCTACCTATTTTACAGTCTTTCAACTTGCTCTTACTTTTCATCACTTTCATTTTCTCGAATTTGTCCTCCAGCTCAATTACGCACATATTGGGTCCTATTTTGTTGACATTTTTTGGTTCAATCTCCAGATCCATATTCCCCTTGAAAAATTCCTTAATTTCATCCTTCATCGATTTCTGCTCTGTATTTACCAGCTTCAACCCACTCACCACCACGTTGTTTCTTCGTTTTTCGTTCTCCATATTGTCGAGCCTGGTTTTTATGTTCTTAACTTCAATCTTTAACATTTGATTTTCCCTCTTGATTTTCTCATTTTCTTCCTTCATGCGCTTCATTTCTTCTTGATACTCCCTCTGATTCGTTTTGATCTCCTTTATGTCATTCATCAATACCTCCATCATCATCATTAACCTATCCATCTTTTCATCACTAGGTTTGCTTTTTTGCGGCGTCCTAGTCAGTTTTTTGCCTCTTCTAAATGGATCATCATCATCGGTTGTTCTCTTTCTTTTTCCATCGTCACTCGTATATTCTTCTTCGCTTTTCGTCTGACTCATCATGATTTCTCAACGGTGCCTGAAACCGGTTCTGTGTCCTATTCGAATATTTCAATCACCGTTCCCTTATCGACAACGATAATATTTATGCGACAGCTGGTTGTATTTCGATAACGGCGATTTCAGTTTATTATTCCACAAAATCTAATATATTTTGGATTACAAGTTCTTCAATTTTCCTATGTTTTTCCTGTAACTTAGCCTGATCTAATTCACCTACTTTGCAGTATCCACTGCAACAGTTTTAATCGATTTCACGCTCGTAATTGCCGTTTGAATCGGTTTTAATCACGGAGCACTTTTTATAACACCTTGTCTCACTGAAGTTCGTTAAAGTGAGTTTGTGATATGTGCCATTTCTAATTATCCCATTTCATTTTTATTTGCCATGGGACTGTTCACAATTACCCAATAGGGTGTCGGGTAAATAGAAACGATAGTATTTTTTGTTTTCGTTGATATTTTTCAGGAAACGTTGATTTTTTATAGTTTTTTGTTTCCGATTAGTACATAAATGAGCAGAGTTCATTTTTTAATGGAAGTTTTATATTTTTATTGATTTTTTGTATAATTTTTCAGCGCTTGAAATTAAGTGTTCCCAATTCCCCCACCTTCCCCTATCCATCAGTATCAAATTATACGACACATGAGAATGTTGTTTTCGCTTTGTTATAGAAATAAAATTTATTTAAAACTCAAATACTTTTTGTATCTAACCCTAAGAGTTGATACATTACAAGTGGCGACGAGGATATTTTTAGTGAACCTTGATAAACATTGTATTCTTGGAATAATCAAGAATTAACCATACGACGAAAAATATGGCGACGGACCACGTTGGACATTTACGTGAATTCGATCCCGAAAATTCAGAATGGTCGATATTCAAGAAGAGATTACAATCTTATTTTGTGGCAAATCAAATTGAGGACGAAAGTCGTAAAAGTGCTATACTTTTGAACATTCTGAGTGAAGATGCTTGCAGATTATTATATAACCTGTGTATTCCGGATGAACCAGAATCAAAAACCTACAAGGACCTAGCTGAACGGCTCACCGAATACTACAAACCGAGTGGCAGTATTTTTGGTGCAAGATTTAAATTTTATAACGCCAGGAAATCTCGAAACGAATCACCCAAAGAATGGGCCGCACGATTAAAAAGTTTAGCTGCTCCATGTCAGTTCGAATTGGACGAAATGAAGGTGGTATTGCGGGACATATTCATTGTGGCTTATAATAAAGGTCCAGTGCAAGATAGATTGATGGTGGAAAAGAAAACTCTAACTTTCGAAGAAGCGGTGGAAGTAGCTTCTATAAAATCAGTGGTTCAACCAACTTCTTCGAGTTCCAGTTTCGAAAATTTCCTGAAGAAAGAGACGGAATTACATTTTTCTTCTTCTAAACGCAGACAGAATCCGGCAGACAAGGGACGCACGCATGGTTTTTCCGCTGAGGGCGCAGCAGGAACGAGAACATTTTCGTCACAGCGAGGCAGGATAGAGACGGAGTCACAGCAGGATTCTCACTCTGAAAAATCTCCAAAATGCACCGTCTGTGGTCGACGAAATCACGCATCAGTTAAGTGCTCTTTCAGAACTTGTATCTGTCATATTTGTAATAAAAAGGGGCATTTAGCTCCAATGTGTTATGAAAAGATAAATTCTTACCGAAGATCTCAAAATTATTTAGAATCGGTTGAGCAAAATTCATTATTCAATTTAGATTCAAATACTAGACCGATTTTAGTTGAAATTTTTATAGATGGAATTCCTTATATTTTCAATTTAGACACCGGTTCTAGTTTCACAGTAATTTCTGAGAGTTATTATTCTGATAATTTTTCGAACTATAAGTTAATGAAAACTGATAAAATATTTAACTCGTATAATGGTAATCATATTATTCCATTAGGCATGTTTAATTGTTGCATTTCTTTTAAAAACAAACAAAATAATTTGAACATATATGTGGCTAAAACTGCTACAGGTCCTCCCCTGTTAGGACGTGATTTTTTTAGCCTGTTTGAGTTGAATATTTCTGATAATAATTTCATTGAATTTCCTTCAGATTAACAATATCTCGTAAATAAATTTAAATTCGTTTTTGAGCCTGGTTTAGGAAAATTTACCAAAGGCACTATTTCAATAAATTTGAAAACAGAAGATGTCACACCAAAATTTTTCCGCGCTCGTCCTCTTCCTTTCGCAATTAGAGAGAAAGTTGAGGTGGAATTAAATAGATTAATTAGATTAGATGTTTTGGAACCCGTTGATTATAGCCCATGGGGAACACCTATTGTTCCAGTATTAAAAAAGGATGGTTCGGTACGGATTTGTGGTGACTTTAAAGTTACTTTAAATCCCTTTATTGAAATTGATCAATATCCACTTCCGCGCATTGAGGAATTATTTGTTATATTACAAGGTGGAGTAGAATTCACTAAACTTGACTTGGCCAATGCTTACACTCAAGTTTGTTTAGATGATAAGTCGAAAGATCTAGTTACTATTTCAACCCACAGGGGATTGTTTCGTTATACAAGAGCTCCATTTGGAATAGCTTGTGTTTCGGCTAAATTCCAGAAAATGATGGAATCTTTGCTCAGAGGAATTCCTGGTGTTGTAATTTTTCAAGATGACTTATTGATAACAGGGAAAGATCGTAAGGAACATATGGATCGTTTGGAACAAGTATTAAATAGGTTACAAGAAGCGGGATTAAAAATTTCATGGAATAAATGTGAGTTTTTCAAAAGTAAAGTTTCATATTTAGGTTTCATCATTGATAAACATGGTTTGCATACATGTGAAAATAAAATTTCCGCAATCAAAAATGCTCCTGTCCCACGAAATATTACGCAATTAAAATCTTTTTTAGGTCTGATAAATTATTATGGAAGGTTTGTTCCAAATTTAAGTAATATTTTGCACCCTCTGTACAGTTTGTTGAAAAGCAAAGGTGAATGGTATTGGTCGCGAGAAGCACAGAGAGCATTCGAAAAAATTAAACTTTTGTTAATGTCCGCGGACGTAGTAGTTCATTTTAACGCAAATTTTCCTGTAAGATTGATTACTGACGCTTCAAGTTACGGAATTGGTTGTGTGATTACTCATATTTTACCTAGTGGTTGCGAAAAACCAATTACTTACGCATCTCGGACATTGTCGATTACAGAACAAAAGTATTCACAAATTGAAAAAGAGGGCTTAGCGATCGTGTTTGGTTTATGTAAATTTAATCAGTATTAATACGGAAGAAAATTTACGTTGGTTACTGATCATAAACCATTGATTTCTATTTTTCACCCAAGTAAAGGCATACCCCAGTTTTCTGCGAATAGATTGCGCCGTTGGGCAGTCATTCTGTCTAACTATAATTATGATATTGAATTTGTACCCTCTAATAAAAATTACGCAGATAGTTTATCCCGTTTACCGGAAACTAAACAGAATGCTGATTGGGAAGATGTAGATGTAGATTTTATAAACTATTTTTCAAATAACCCTGAATTTCCCATAACCTTTTCAAATGTAAAAAAAGAAACTTCTAAGGATCGTTGTTTTTTGGAAATTATCGAATTTGTCCGTACAGGGTGGCCACGTGAACCTGAGAAGGAATATCTGAAACCATTTCATAGAATAAGAAGTGAAATCAGTATTGAGCAAGGTTGTTTGATGTGGAATAACAGATTAATTATTTCAGAATCCCTAAGGAACGATATTTTGAAAGATCTGCATTCTTCCCACATGGGAGTTGTTAAAATGAAAAGTTTGGCGAGATCATATTTTTGGTGGCCAGGACTAGATAAAAATATTGAAGAATTATGCAACAACTGCGAAAATTGTTTGCTTCATAAAAAGAGTCCTGATAAAGCTACATTAAATCATTGGCCTTGGTCCCCAGAGGTGTGGTCTCGTATTCATTTAGATTTCATGGGTCCATTTTTAAACAAATATTTTTTAATTTTGATAGACTCATTCAAAATGGATAGAGGTGTACCCAATAACATCAATCACTTCAAAATTAACCATTGAGGTATAACGATCTACTTTCGCTCGTTTCGGTTTACCCCGACAAATTGTTACCGATAATGCTACCACTTTCACTTCAAATGAATTTAAGAATTTTTTGGAGGGAAACAACATTAAGCATATTACCTCTCCTCCATATCAGCCATCATCAAACGGAGCAGCCGAAAATGCTGTTAAAATTGTTAAAAATTCTTTGAAGAGAGCCCTCGGCAAAAGTTCAAACTTAGATTTTAATAAAGCTATTAACAATTTTCTTTTCGATTATAGAAATACTATTCATTGTACTACCGGTTCAAGTCCCGCACATCTCATGTTCGGTAGAAAATTGAGGACTAGATTTGATATACTTTTGCCAGAAATTGAAAATAAAGATTTAGGTTTGAAAGATCACGTTCTAAGTAAACAAAGCAAACAGAAGATTTACCATGGAGGAAAACGTTATATAGAATTTGTTAGTAATGATGAGGTCACTGTTAGAGATTATAGAGATGTTTCAAAACCTAAATGGATTAGGGGTATAATTTTCAGAAGAATTGGAAAGACTTTGTACCTTGTGAAAATACCTGATTTAGATAACGTCGTTTGGAAGCGTCACCTTAATCAAATTAAGCGAAGGTTACAGCTCCCAGAATTTTCTGGGAGTAATTCATCAAAATTTTCACCAAGTGAAAATTGAGGAAAAGTTGGATCGGGTGACTCTCCCAATACGAATTATGATTTACCTGATGAAATTGAACATTCTTTAGTGATGCGTCCCAGTGAAATGCAAAACACAGTAAGTTATACCCCCAGTGAAATGCAGAACGCAGAAAGTGTTACTCCCAGTGAAAAGAAAAAGGCGATAATCGAAAATAACCCCAGTGATAATGACACTATGACTGTTCGACCAAAGAGACTAATTAAACCTGTAGATAGGTTAAACTATAAGTAATTTTAGGATTTTGGCATAATTGTAACAATTGTTAAATTTTTTTATTTGGTAATTTCTCATTTCTTTGTAGGGGGAAGGTATTGTAGTATATTCCAGAATAATTTGAATTTGCCATACTAGGTAACTTATGTTTCTGAATTAATAACTTCGATTTTTAAAAAGCTTTATTGACTATTGTTGAAGTGGACAATGTTAAAGTCTCGACATTCCATACAATAATGCCTTAACTATCGTAATTAATATTACATGTAACCTACTATTCCCCTACTCATAGGATAATTCCTAGTATCAGTGTAATATGATATCCCAAGATGAACCATGGGTCTTTTATATGAAGATAGGAGGATTCTAATATGTAACTCCTCCGCGCTTAAGTGAGAAAATTGGGGATTTTGAAAATTCTAATTTTTGAGCTCAATATCCTCCAATGGATTATTTTTATTTTTCCTAGTGTAAGGGGTTTCCTCTTTTCTTATATTAAACTTACTAACTACACCATAAAATTATAAAAACTATGATTACATATATTATCAATGTGTAAAGACTCAAGTTATCATAGTGGATGATTGGACTTTTCATTGAAAGGATTTGTTTCTTTGAATGTTCTATTTGTAGTCCGATATTTCTTATGTTATCAAGTTCGATATCGTCCAATTCTAAAGGAACTTGATCAATTCTTTCAAGAGTCTTTGATTCAGATATTTCTTGAATTTTTATGTTCGGTAAGTGGACAATGTTCATTCTAGAGGGGCTATGCTTCCAGTTTTTTAGAATTTCTTTGTCCACATTCACTTCACAGCCGTGAGGAACGAAAATAATGTATGTTCCGCACAACACTATTTTTTCGGCACTGTCTGCGCACTTCACTCTGGCAATCTTCTCCTCAGTTGTGATGACCATCCAATAATCAACGGCTAGTTGATGGACATTTGATCCCCTTAGATTGGTAACTTTTGGGCTGCAGCTCGTGTAGTTTTTGGTGACACTCAGTAGTTCGACTTCACAGGGGTTGCTTGATGATTTGATAAGAGTTATTTTTCATAATTGGCAATGGAAATAGCTCAAAATAATTGTAATTATTAATTTCCGTAAGAGGAATTTCAAGAATGAATCTTACTTGATTTTTACTTATGAATCCTTTGACTTCAATACAAACATAATACTGAATGATGTTTTCGTCTTCAATGGCGAAGGGTAATTGATTATTTTTAATTTTTGCTTGAATATTGAATAGTTCTTTTTTAAATTCTTCATGTGATATTATAGATGAATGAAGAGTTCCTGTTTGGGCAAAAGAAATAGCTATTTCTATATCGCTCAATATTTGGTTTGTGATGTCTATTGCTAGAGTAATGTGTGTGAAAACTGAGTTTAGAACAATAAAATTGAAGTCATCCCATGAATCCATGGCTGATGAGTTCATCCAGAAATTTATTTGGCTGATTTTATTCTCCAAGAGTGCTTGATTATGTTGCAACTTGCTCATAGAATTATTGAAGATATTTATTGAATTTTCTGTTAAACTGATTTGAGAATTTGCCACTTCAATCAAGTTCTGCTGTGAGTCTTTCAAATTTTGAATTGCTTTATCATATTTGTCAGCGTCACTTTGATCTAGATTTCCTGTTATTGATTTCTATACGGAACCTAATCCATTTATCAAACCTCTCCTTCCTCTAATTTTCGGGATTGTTATTAATTGCCTGAGTTTCTTACGAGTTTCACTGCTTTTATAATCTAAGATATATTTGTGATTAGAGATTTCATGTAAATAGCTTTTGCCGTGTGTTGAACTGTGAAATGATGTGTTCATATTTTGATAGCTAGATATTAATTTATTGAATTCCACCGTGATGTTGGATAAATCGAAGATTTGAATAAGTGTCCAATAGTTTACAATATTTTGAGATGATCCCTTTTTCAGGGGTAACATGCCGGGATTATCTGTTATTTGGGTTATCTTTACTTCCGTACATTCTACGATGATGGACCCGCAGGTTGTTGCGAGGGTGATGAGCCTGTAACAATAGGTTGTCTTAGATTTTTCAAATGAACTGTCCGACCAATGTTTTGTTTCGATTTGTTACCTTCAATTTTTTGAATAAGCGCTTTATTACCTGGTAATATTTTTGTTATGATAAAAGGTCCGCTGAATTTAGGTCCGCTTTTGTTTCGTGCATATTTATAGCTTTTTTCGTAGACTGTTTGACCAACTTTGAAAGGGTTTTTTGTATTTTCGTTAATTTTTTTGACAATCCTATTTTTATGAGTGATTATATTTTTGTTGATTTTATCATAAACTAAAGCTAGTTTTTCCTTATGCTTTTGTAAATAGTCGCTATACATTTGTTTATCATACAAGATATCTAGGGGGTCTTTCAGTTTTGTATGGCCGAATGTGAGTTCGATTGGGGTTAATTTGGTTGTGGAATGAATCAAGTTGTTATAACCTATTATAGCATATTTCATAATGATTCCTATGGCGTCTTTGGATTGTGACCTTAGAATTCTGCAGTGTTCTGCTATTGTTGAGTCGAATCTCTCAATTATTCCGTCAGAATCTGGATGATGTGCTGTTGTGAAATGTGTTTCTAGAAGTTCTTTTATAATATGTCCGAAAAATTCCATTCCTTGATCTGAGCTTATAAGTTGCGGTGTTCCGTAAAAAGAAAAGTAATTTAATAGGGCATGAAATATATCTACAGCATTTTTGGATTTCAGTTCTATAGCTTGACCTAATTTCGTGAATGCGTCAACAATAGTTAGAAATTTCGTACCTTCCAAGGTATAAATATCTAGATGTATTTTTTCAAAAGGCCTGAATGGGGTATCTGTTAACATCATATCGATTTTTGGAGGGTTTCTCTCGTATTTATTTTTTTCGCAAATTTCGCAGTTCGCTATATAGTTCGGAACGTATTCTTTCATGGATGGAAAATAATATTTTCGCTGAAGTTGTCTCAGGTTCTCGTTTACACCTCTATGATTTGTTTTTCCCTCGTGTTGGAATTTAATCGCTTGGTTGATAAGTTCATCATATTGGATTACTTCTCTCCTTTCAGTGCAGTATATTATCTCTGGTCCGTTTCTGTTGAATAGCTTGTTTACAACGTTGCTGAATGTTTCAAACATGTTCTCGGATTCGAAGTGGAAATAATATCTCTTCTTATCTGCAGTGTATTCTTTTAAGAATTCAATGATCTCGTCTTCGTTGTTCGAAGTGCTGATTTGCACGTAAAATTTTTTTATGTTTCCCATGGATTCTTCTCTCACAGCTTTCGGGTTATTATACACTTCCTGAATAAAATATTGATTTGGTTTTGAGTCAATGATGTCGTTTGATATTTTTATCGGTGATGAATTTTCCGTGTCCGTATTTGTAGAGTGCATTGTGTCTTCATTACTTTCTGAATTTTCTTCATGTCCCTCTTCCACCGTATCTAAATTTTTTAGGATTTCATCCAATTCTGATTCTGACATCTCGACTGATGAAGCGTCTTCCAATAGCCTTTCGATTTCGTCTTCGTCTACGTTACTTATTAGAGATTCAGTGTCTGTAATATTCAATTGTATTCTTGATAATGCGTCAGCATTCTTGTTTATAGATCCTTTTTTGTATGCGAGTTGGTAGTCATACTCTTCTAGTCGAATTTTCCATCTTTGTAATTTTGAATTTGGTTCCTTGAGTTTGTCTAACCAAATTAGAGGTCGATGATCAGTACAAATTGTAAATTTCCTTCCATATAGGTATGGCCTAAAGTACTTCACTGCCCAAACTACTGCTAAAAGTTCTTTTTCGATGGTGCTGTAGCGTTCTTCAGATTGATTAAGGGTTCTTGATGCGTAGCATATTGGTCTATCAGAACCAATGGGTCCTTGCGATAAAATAGCTCCAATGGAAACGTTTGATGCATCTGTAGTGACTATGAAACTTTTACTGAAATCAGGATATTGCAAAACTGGGGGGTTGGTTAATATTTCTTTACATTTGTTGAATGATTGTATGAAATCTTCCGAGTGAGTGATTTTCTTTCCCTTTTTTTAGACAAACAGTCATCGGTTTTGTTATCTTGGCGTAGTCTTTTATGAACTTACGGTAATATCCCGTGATTCCGAGAAATCCTTTTAGTTCTGTTGGTGTTTTGGGAATTGGGTATCGTAAGATTGAATCAATTTTTAGTGGGTTTGGTTTAAGACCTTCTGATGTTATAATGTGTCCCAAGAATTGAACCTCTTTTTTTAAAAACTCGGATTTGTCCATTTGGATTTTTAAGTTTGCTGCTCTAAGGCGATCGAAAACCTTACGCAGTTTTTCTAGATGTTCTTGAAGTGATGTTGAAAATATAACTATATCATCCAAATAAACTACACACGCTTCATTCATAATACCTCGTAAAATGTTGTCCATTATTCTTTCAAATGTTCTTGGTGCGTTTTTCAGTCCAAAAGGCAGTCTTTTATATTCATAATGTCCTCTTTCTGTGGAAAATGCTGTATTAGGTATATCTCTAGGATGCATTTCGATTTGATGGTAACCTGATGCTAGATCGAGTGTGGAAAAATATTTGCAATTTCCTAGCTTGTCCAATACTTCCGTGATATTTGGGAGTGGATATTGATCGTCAATGCTCTTTTTATTAAGTAATCTATAGTCTACACATAACCGATATTTCTGTTCTCCAGATGCGTCAATTTTTTTTGGAACTACGATGACTGGGCTGCTCCATGGACTACTGGACGGTTGAATAATGTCGTTTTTCAAAAGTTCTTCAACCTGCCTTTCAACTTCTCTCTTTTGTGTTTCTGGCATTGTATATGCTTTTTGGAAAATTGGTGTTTCGTCCGAAGTTCATGTTTGACTACATTCGTGAAACTTAAGGGTAACTTTTTGCAGTGAAAAACGTCCCTGTATTCAAAGCATAATTTTCGAATGGCTTCTTTTTCTTCTTTATTCAGGTGTTCTAAGCGAAGATTTTTCATGTTTTCTTTCAAGAGATTATCAGTTTTTGCGTCATTTTGGGCTGTTGTGATCGGTGTAATATCGGATTCATTAATTTCGATGATTTCGAGTGGATTTATCGTAATTTGTTCTTCCGTCTCATTACTATTCGTTATTGTCAGGTAAGTTTCTTTATTTTCTATTTTAATTAAACATTGTGGAATTTCGATACCTTCCCTCAATTTCACATACTCTACAATACCTTGATTGACTTCGATTGAATTTATGGGTACTTTTATAACTTTTTGAGATCTAGGTGGTAGGGCGTATGAGTAAGAGTTATTTTTGAAATATAAATGAATAGATCCATTTTTTGTGTGAAGCACATTTTTTTTAAGATCGATATTAGCACCTAAATGGGTCAGTAAATCCATTCCAATTAATCCGTCATACTCTTCATTAAACTCAAAAATGTGGAAATCGAAGTATTCTTTAGTTTTGAAAATTTTTGGGAGTGGTATATGCGCAATGTATACATGATATGTAATTTTGTGAGCTGTTTTTATTTTGAAGGGAGAATATCTGTTGAATTTTTGATAGAATTTTTCAACAGTTCGGGGGCTGATTAGGGTTTTTGGGCTTCCAGTATCAATCATAAATTTCAAACCGACTTTTGGGATTTTTATGAAGGGTAGAGCAGAATTATTAATATTTGTAATGCTGATTAGGTTTGATCCTGGTGGGTTGATAGAGACTGAAAATTTTCATCAGGTAAATCAGAGTATTGATTACACGGGTCAACATCAAATTTGACTTTGACTGCAAAGCATATAAAATTTCGATAGTTTAGATCCTAATTAGACGAAAAAAAAAATATGGCATGAAAAAGTTTGCTTCTGTGTTCAGGACACTGATTCAACGATAGCCTTTTCAATAACTACAAGCAACATGTGGAGCCCATGTCTTGTCTTGATTCCAAACAGGAAAGTCAAAATATGATTCATAGGCTTCATTTAATTCGTATTTCACGTCACGAATTATAATGAATTGACCACATATAAAACAAAATGCATCAGCATCGTATTTACACTTTCTTGACGATATTTGAAGTTTGTCTGGGCTAGTAAACAACACCTAATCATTGTTTATGACTCGAGTGCCCTCTAGCAGCACCTTGTGAACGTAAACACCCCACTCTCATCGGACGGTCTCTTTAAATTATCAAAAATTATAAAAAAAAATGAAGAATGACTATTGATACTATAACAATCACAAAAGCAAACTTTATACCAATCAAATTTATTTTCTTTTCGTTTTTGTGCATAATTAACCGGAAAATACTAGTATAAACGTTAGGACAAAGAACAAAAAGATTTTTGTAGAGTCGTGTTATCGTTACAGAACTGCGGCGTAACTTTATACTGATCGCTTGAACCGTAATTGGACATGTTAGAACAATCATCGTAGTATGAATCGTTTGCATCGTACTGATCAATACTTTCATCGATATCATGCTGAAAGAGTTCTTCAGAAATGAAATTTCTTTGATTTATCCGATTGGGTTGAATTCGACTTTGCTGTCTTTCCGTGCGTCTTGTATTTGCTGACGATGTGTCCATAGGGACCGGTTGTGATCTGGTTGGTGTCACAGTCCTAAACTGAATGCTCCTTGGATTATTTTGACTTGAATTCATTAAATTTTGGCGAATTTGTGGTAATGGTGTTTGATAAATAGGACTTAGGTTGTCCTAACTATGAGCTTCCGCGATGTTGACTTCTGCTCGCTGGTGTTGTACCACTGGGTTGAACTTTGTCGATTTTGGGGCCAAGGTTCGATGAAAATTTCAGAATACCCAACTAATCGTTGAAACGAACACAATTTTCTTTGCGATGTTTGTCAAAAAAAAAATGTTTTGGGTATCCTACCGACTGCGCCACTTATGTTTCTGAATTAATAACTTTGATTTTTAAAAAGCTTTGTTGACAAGTGGACAATGTTAAAGTCTCGACATTCCATACAATAATGCCTTAACTATCGTAATTAATATTACATGTAACCTACTATTCCCCTACTCATAGGATAATTCCTAGTATCAGTGTAATATGATATAATAATAATAATAAAGGTTTTTTATTGAACAAAATAAGTTTCAACATCTATTCGAACATTTATAGAGGGCGAGGTTCAGTTCGTTCCGAGTATTACATACCCAGAACGTCTGTTCAACTAAATATCTGATATCCCAAGATGAACCATGGGTCTTTCATATGAAGATAGGAGGATTCTAATATGTAACTGGTATGTGTACGCATGACCATTTCCATATGTTATTCAGTGCATGTGCATATTTATCTATATCCATCAGTATCAAATTATACGACACATGAGAACGTTATTTTCGCTTTGTTATAGAAATAAAATTTATTTAAGACTCAAATACTTTTTGTATCTAACCCCAAGAGTTGATACATTACAGGTGGAATCAACAAAGTAAGTATTGTACACTCCATATCCTAAGACAGTAGTAGGACACTATGATTTTCAGGCAGAGGATCCAATAAGTCATTTTAGGGGGGTCTAACCCCTTGCTCATTTTTGACCAAAAAAATAGAGATTTTCAAAATTGAGTTTTTGTGCTAGGATGGAAGCCTCATCAACGCTGATAACAAAACCGTAAATCCCGAATGCATCAGACGAAAATAACAGGAGATATCGCAGATTGAAATTTGCGATTTTTGAAGATTGCCATTTCCAAAATGAAAATCTAAACGGAGGGAGATAGGTTCTCGAGAATGCTTGCAATAGATTCAGATTTTTCGAGAACCCATATTTTCATAACAATTTTTCAGATATTTGACACTGTTTAGCAAAAAATCGAAATTATTGTTTTTCCATTTTTCATTTTCGAGTTGAATTCGAAGAGCTCTCTGGGGTGCAATTCTCTATGGAATCATCAACTGTTTTGTTTGGTGGAATCAACAAAGTGAGTATTGTACACTCCATATCCTAAGACAGTAGTAGGAAACTATGATTTTCAGGCAGAGGAGCCAATATGTCATTTTAGGGGGGTCTAACCCCTTGCTCATTTTTGACCAGAAAAATCGAGATTTTCAAAATTGAGTTTGTGTGCTAGGAAGGAAGCCTTATCAACGCTGATTACAAAACCGTAAATCCTGAAAGCATCAGACGAAAAAAACAGGAGATATCGCAGATTGAAATTTGCGATTTTTAAAAATTGCCATTTCCAAGATGAAAATCTAAACGGAGGGAGATAGGCTTTTGAGAATGCTTGCAATAGATTCAGCTCTTTCGAGAACCCATATTGTCATAACAATTTTTCAGATATTTGACACTGTTTAGCAAAAAATCGAATTTATTGTATTTCTATTTTTCATTTTCGAGTTGAATTCGAAGAGCTCTCTGGAGTGCAATTCTCTACGGAATCACCAACTGTTTAGTTTGGTGGAATCAACAAAGTAAGTATTGTACACTCCATATCCTAAGACAGTAGTAGGACACTCTGATTTTCAGGCAGAGGAGCAAAAAGGTCATTTTAGGGGGGTCTAACCCCTTGCTCATTTTTGACCAAAAAAATCGAGATTTTCAAAATTGAGTTTGTATGCTAGGATGGAAGCCTTATCAACGCTGATTACAAAACCGTAAATCCTGAAAGCATCAGACGAAAATAACAGGAGATATCGCAGATTGAAATTTGCGATTTTTGAGAATTGCCATTTCCAAAATGAAAATCTAAACTGAGGAAGATAGGCTTTCAGGAATGCTTGCAATAGATTCAGCGTATTCGAGAACCCATATCTTCATAACAATTTTTAAGATATTGGACAGTGTTCAGGAAAAAATCGAATCTATTGTTTTTCCATTTTTCATTTTCGTGTTGACTTCCATGAGCTCTCTGGAGTGCAATTCTCTATGGAATCATCAACTGTTTAGTTTGGTGAAATCAACAAAGTATGTATTGTACACTCTATATCCTAAGACAGTAGTAGGACACCCTGATTTTTAGGCAGAGGAGCAAATAGGTCATTTTAGGGGGTTCTAATCCCTTGCTCATTTTTGATCAAAAAAAATGGAGATTTTCAAAATTGAGTTTGTGTGCTAGGATGGAAGCCTTATCAACGCTGAAAACAAAACCGTAAATCCCGAATGCATCAGACGAAAATAGCAGGAGATAACGCAGATTGAAATTTGCGATTTTTGAAAATTGCCATTTCCAAAATGAAAATCTAAACGGGATGAGATAGGCTCTCGAGAATGCTTGCAATAGATTCAGCTTTTTCGGGAACCCATATTTTCATAACAATTTTTCAGATATTTGACACTGTTCAGCAAAAACTCGAATTTATTGTTTTTCCATTTTTCATTTTCGAGTTGAATTCGAAGAGCTCTCTTGAGTGCAATTCTCTATGATATCATCAACTGTTTAGTTTTGTGGAATCAACAAAGTTAGTATTGTACACTCCATATCCTAAGACAGTAGTAGGACTCCCTGATATTTAGGCAGAGGAGCAAATAGGTCATTTTAGGGGGGTCTAACCCCTTGCTCATTTTTAACCAAAAAAAATCAAGATTTTCGAAAAAGAGTTTTTGAGCTAGGCTGAAAGCCTTATCAACGCTGATTACAAAACCGTAAATCCCAAATGGATCAGACTAAAATAACAGGAGCTATCCCAGATTGAAATTTGCGATTTTTGAAAATGGCCATTTCCAAGATGAAAATCTGAACGGAGGGAGATAGGCTTTTGAGAATGGTTGCAATAGATTCAGCTTTTGCGAGAACCCATATTTTCATAACAATTTTTCAGATATTCGACACTGTTTAGCAAAAAATCGAATTTATTGTTTTTCCATTTTTCATTTTCGAGTTGACTTCGAGGAGCTCTGTGGAGTGCAATTCTCTATGGAATCATCAACTGTTTAGTTTGGTGGAATCAACAAAGTAAGTATTGTACACTCCATATCCTAAGACAGTAGTAGGACACTCTGATTTTTAGGCAGAGGAGTAAATAGGTCATTTTAGGGGGGTCTAACCACTTGCTCATTTTTGACCAATGAAAATCGAGATTTTCAAAATTGAGTTTGTGTGCTAGGATGGTAGCCTTATCAACGCTGATTACAAAACCGTGAATCCCGAATGCATCAGACGAAAATAACAGGAGATATCGCAGATTGAAATTTGCGATTTTTGAAAATTGCCATTTCCAAAATGAAAATCTAAACGGAGTGAGATAGGTCTCTCGAGAATGCTTGCAATAGATTCAGCTTTTTCGAGAACCTATATTTTCATAACAATTTTTCAGATATTCGACACTGTTTAGCAAAAAATCGAATTTATTGTTTTTCCATTTTTCATTTTCGAGTTGACTTCGAGGAGCTTTGTGGAGTGCAATTCTCTATGGAATCATCAACTGTTTAGTTTGGTGGAATCAACAAAGTAAGTATTGTACATTCCATATCCTAAGACAGTAGTAGTATACCATGATTTTCAGGCAGAGGAGCAAATAGGTCATTTTAGGGGGGTCAAACCCCTTGCTCATTTTTGACCAAAAAAATCGAGATTTTCAAAATTGAGTTTGTGTGCTAGGATGGAAGCTTTATCAACGCTGATTACAAAACCGTAAATCCCGAATGCATCAGACGAAAATAGCAGGAGATATCGCAGATTGAAATTTGCGATTTTTGAAAATTGCCATTTCCAAAATGAAAATCTAAACGGAGGGAGATAGGCTTTCAGGAATGCTTGCAATAGATTCAGCTTTTTCGAGAACCAATATTTTCATAACAATTTTTCAGATATTTGAAACTGTTTAGCAAAAAATCTAATTTAATGTTTTTCCATTTTTCATTTCGAGTTGAATTCGAAGAGCTCTCTGGAGTGCAATTCTCTATGATATCATCAACTGTTTAGTTTTGTGGAATCAACAAAGTTAGTATTGTACACTCCATATCCTAAGACAGTAGTAGGACTCCCTGATTTTTAGGCAGAGGAGCAAATAGGTCATTTTAGGGGGGTCTAACCCCTTGCTCATTTTTAACCAAAAAAATCAAGATTTTCGAAATTGAGTTTTTGAGCTAGGCTGAAAGCCTCATCAACGCTGATTACAAAACCGTAAATCCCAAATGGATCAGACGAAAATAACAGGAGCTATCCCAGATTGAAATTTGCGATTTTTGAAAAATGCCATTTCCAAGATGAAAATCTAAACGGAGGGAGATAGGCTTTCGAGAATGCTTGCAATAGATTCAGCTTTTTCGAGAACCCATAATTTCATAACAATTTTTCAGATATTTGACACTGTTTAGCAAAAAAGCGAATTTATTGTTTTTCCATTTTTCATTTTCGAGTTGAATTCGAAGAGCTCTCTGGAGTGCAATTCTCTATGGAATCATCAACTGATTAGTTTGGTGGAATCAACAAAGTAAGTATTGTACACTCCATATCCTAAGACAGTAGTAGGATACCATGATTTTCAGGCAGAGGAACAAATAGGTCATTTAAGGGGGGTCAAACCCCTTGCTCATTTTTGACCAAAAAAATTGAGATTTTCGAAATTGGGTTTTTGTGCGAGGATGAAAGCCCATCAACGCTGTTTACAAAACCGTAAATCATGAATGGATCAGACGAAAATAACAGGAGATATCGCAGATTTAACTTTGCGATTTTTGAAAATTGCCATTTCCAAGATGAAAATCTAAACGGAGGGATATAGGCTCTCAAGAACGCTTGCAATAGATTCAGCTTTTTCGAGAACCCATAATGTCATAACAATTTTTCAGATATTCGACACTGTTTAGCAAAAAATCGAATTTATTGTTTTTCCATTTTACTTTTTCGAGTTGAATTCCGAGAGCTCCCTAGAGTACAATTCTCTATGGAATCATCAACTGTTTAGTTTGGTGGAATCAACAAATTTAGTATTGTCCACTGCATATCCTAAGACAGAAGTAGGACACCCTGATTTCTAGGCAGAGGAGCAAATATGTCATTTTAGGGGGGTCTAACCCCTTGCTCATTTTTGACCAAGAAAATCGAGATTTTCAGAATTGGGTTTGTGTGCTAGGATGGAAGCCTTATCAACGCTGATTACAAAACCGTAAATCCCGAATGCATCAGACGAAAATAGCAGGAGATATCGCAGATTGAACTTTGCGATTTTTGAAAATTGCCATTTCCAAAATGAAAATCTAAACGGAGGGAGATAGGCTTTCGAAAATGCTTGCAATAGATTCAGCTTTTTCGAGAACCAATATTTTCATAACAATTTTTCAGATATTTGACACTGTTTAGCAAAAAATCTAATTTAATGTTTTTCCATTTTTCATTTCGAGTTGAATTCGAAGAGCTCTCTGGAGTGCAATTCTCTATGATATCATCACCTAATTAGTTTTGTGGAATCAACAAAGTTAGTATTGTACACTCCATATCCTAAGACAGTAGTAGGACTCCCTGATTTTTAGGCAGAGGAGCAAATAGGTCATTTTAGGGGGGTCTAACCCCTTGCTCATTTTTAACCAAAAAAAATCAAGATTTTCGAAAATGAGTTTTTGAGCTAGGCTGAAAGCCTTATCAACGCTGATTACAAAACCGTAAATCCCAAATGGATCAGACTAAAATAACAGGAGCTATCCCAGATTGAAATTTGCGATTTTTGAAAATGGCCATTTCCAAAATGAAAATCTAAACGGGATGAGATAGGCTCCCGAGAATGCTTGCAATAGATTCAGCTTTTCGAGAACCCAAATTTTCATAACAATATTTCAGATATTTGACACTGTTTAGCAAAAACTCGAATTTATTGTTTTTCCATTTTTCATTTTCGAGTTGAATTCGAAGAGCTCTCTGGAGTGCAATTCTCTATGGAATCATCAACTGTTTAGTTTGGTGGAATCAACAAAGTAAGTATTGTACACTCCATATCCTAAGACAGTAGTAGGACACTCTGATTTTTAGGCAGAGGAGTAAATAGGTCATTTTAGGGGGGTCTAACCACTTGCTCATTTTTGACCAATAAAAATCGAGATTTTCAAAATTGAGTTTGTGTGCTAGGATGGTAGCCTTATCAACGCTGATTACAAAACCGTAAATCCCGAATGCATCAGACGAAAATAACAGGAGATATCGCAGATTGAAATTTGCGATTTTTGAAAATTGCCATTTCCAAAATGAAAATCTAAACGGAGTGAGATAGGTCTCTCGAGAATGCTTGCAATAGATTCAGCTTTTTCGAGAACCCATATTTTCATAACAATTTTTCAGATATTCGACACTGTTTAGCAAAAAATCGAATTTATTGTTTTTCCATTTTTCATTTTCGAGTTGACTTCGAGGAGCTCTGTGGAGTGCAATTCTCTATGGAATCATCAACTGTTTAGTTTGGTGGAATCAACAAAGTAATTATTGTACATTCCATATTCTAAGACAGTAGTAGGATACCATGATTTTCAGGCAGAGGAGCAAATAGGTCATTTTAGGGGGGTCAAACCCCTTGCTCATTTTTGACCAAAAAAATCGAGATTTTCAAAATTGAGTTTGTGTGCTAGGATGGAAGCTTTATCAACGCTGATTACAAAACCGTAAATCCCGAATGCATCAGACGAAAATAGCAGGAGATATCGCAGATTGAAATTTGCGATTTTTGAAAATTGCCATTTCCAAAATGAAAATCTAAACGGAGGGAGATAGGCTTTCGGGAATGCTTGCAATAGATTCAGCTTTTTCGAGAACCAATATTTTCATAACAATTTTTCAGATATTTGAAACTGTTTAGCAAAAAATCTAATTTAATGTTTTTCCATTTTTCATTTCGAGTTGAATTCGAAGAGCTCTCTAGAGTGCAATTCTCTATGATATCATCAACTGTTTAGTTTTGTGGAATCAACAAAGTTAGTATTGTACACTCCATATCCTAAGACAGTAGTAGGACTCCCTGATTTTTAGGCAGAGGAGCAAATAGGTCATTTTAGGGGGGTCTAACCCCTTGCTCATTTTTAACCAAAAAAATCAAGATTTTCGAAATTGAGTTTTTGAGCTAGGCTGAACGCCTCATCAACGCTGATTACAAAACCTTAAATCCCAAATGGATCAGACGAAAATAACAGGAGCTATCCCAGATTGAAATTTGCGATTTTTGAAAAATGCCATTTCCAAGATGAAAATCTAAACGGAGGGAGATAGGCTTTCGAGAATGCTTGCAATAGATTCAGCTTTTTCGAGAACCCATAATTTCATAACAATTTTTCAGATATTTGACACTGTTTAGCAAAAAATCGAATTTATTGTTTTTCCATTTTTCATTTTCGAGTTGAATTCGAAGAGCTCTCTGGAGTGCAATTCTCTATGGAATCATCAACTGATTAGTTTGGTGGAATCAACAAAGTAAGTATTGTACACTCCATACCCTAAGACAGTAGTAGGATACCATGATTTTCAGGCAGAGGAACAAATAGGTCATATAAGGGGGGTCAAACCCCTTGCTCATTTTTGACCAAAAAAATTGAGATTTTCGAAATTGGGTTTTTGTGCTAGGATGGAAGCCCATCAACGCTGTTTACAAATCCGTAAATCATGAATGGATCAGACGAAAATAACATGAGATATCGCAGATTTAACTTTGCGATTTTTGAAAATTGCCATTTCCAAGATGAAAATCTAAACGGAGGGATATAGGCTCTCAAGAACGCTTGCAATAGATTCAGCTTTTTCGAGAACCCATAATGTCATAACAATTTTTCAGATATTTGACACTGTTTAGCAAAAAATCGAATTTATTGTTTTTCCATTTTACTTTTTCGAGTTGAATTCCAAGAGCTCCCTGGAGTACAATTCTCTATGGAATCATCAACTGTTTAGTTTGGTGGAATCAACAAATTCAGTATTGTCCACTGCATATCCTAAGACAGAAGTAGGACACCCTGATTTCTAGGCAGAGGAGCAAATATGTCATTTTAGGGGGGTTTAACCCCTTGCTCATTTTTGACCAAGAAAATCGAGATTTTCAGAATTGGGTTTGTGTGCTAGGATGGAAGCCTTATCAACGCTGATTACAAAACCGTAAATCCCGAATGCATCAGACGAAAATAAGAGGAGATATCGCAGATTGAAATTTGCGATTTTTGAAAATTGCCATTTCCAAGATGAAAATCTAAACGGAGGGAGTTAGGCTTTCGAGAATGCTTGCAATAGATTCAGCTTTTTCGAGAACCCATATTTTCATAACAATTTTTCAGATATTCGACACTGTTTAGCAAAAAATCGAATTTATTGTTTTTCCATTTTTCATTTTCGAGTTGACTTCGAGGAGCTCTGTGGAGTGCAATTCTCTATGGAATCATCAACTGTTTAGTTTGGTGGAATCAACAAAGTAAGTATTGTACACTCCATATCCTAAGACAGTAGTAGGACACTCTGATTTTTAGGCAGAGGAGTAAATAGGTCATTTTAGGGGGGTCTAACCACTTGCTCATTTTTGACCAATAAAAATCGAGATTTTCAAAATTGAGTTTGTGTGCTAGGATGGTAGCCTTATCAACGCTGATTACAAAACCGTAAATCCCGAATGCATCAGACGAAAATAACAGGAGATATCGCAGATTGAAATTTGCGATTTTTGAAAATTGCCATTTCCAAAATGAAAATCTAAACGGAGTGAGATAGGTCTCTCGAGAATGCTTGCAATAGGTTCAGCTTTTTCGAGAACCCATATTTTCATAACAATTTTTCAGATATTCGATACTGTTTAGCAAAAAATCGAATTTATTGTTTTTCCATTTTTCATTTTCGAGTTGACTTCGAGGAGCTCTGTGGAGTGCAATTCTCTATGGAATCATCAACTGTTTAGTTTGGTGGAATCAACAAAGTAAGTATTGTACATTCCATATCCTAAGACAGTAGTAGGATACCATGATTTTCAGGCAGAGGAGCAAATAGGTCATTTTAGGGGGGTCAAACCCCTTGCTCATTTTTGACCAAAAAAATCGAGATTTTCAAAATTGAGTTTGTGTTCTAGGATGGAAGCTTTATCAACGCTGATTACAAAACCGTAAATCCCGAATGCATCAGACGAAAATAGCAGGAGATATCGCAGATTGAAATTTGCGATTTTTGAAAATTGCCATTTCCAAAATGAAAATCTAAACGGAGGGAGATAGGCTTTCGAGAATGCTTGCAATAGATTCAGCTTTTTCGAGAACCAATATTTTCATATCAATTTTTCAGATATTTGACACTGTTTAGCAAAAAATCAAATTTAATGTTTTTCCATTTTTCATTTCGAGTTGAATTCGAAGAGCTCTCTGGAGTGCAATTCTCTATGATATCATCAACTGTTTAGTTTTGTGGAATCAACAAAGTTAGTATTGTACACTCCATATCCTAAGACAGTAGTAGGACTCCCTGATTTTTAGGCAGAGGAGCAAATAGGTCATTTTAGGGGGGTCTAACCCCTTGCTCATTTTTAACCGAAAAAATCGAGATTTTCGAAATTGAGTTTTTGAGCTAGGCTGAAAGCCTTATCAACGCTGAGTACAAAACCGTAAATCCCAAATGGATCAGACGAAAATAACAGGAGCTATCGCAGATTGAAATTTGCGATTTTTGAAAAATGCCATTTCCAAGATGAAAATCTAAACGGAGGAAGATAGGCTTTCAGGAATGCTTGCAATAGATTCAGCGTATTCGAGAACCCATATCTTCATAACAATTCCTGAGATATTGGACAGTGTTCAGGAAAAAATCGAATTTATTGTTTTTCCATTTTTCATTTTCGAGTTGACTTCGAGGAGCTCTCTGGAGTGCAATTCTCTATGAAATCATCAACTGTTTAGTTTGGTGGAATCAACAAAGTAAGTATTGTACACTCCATATCCTTAGACAGTAGTAGGATACCATGATTTTCAGGCAGAGGAGCAAATAGGTCATTTTAGGGGGGTCAAACCCCTTGCTCATTTTTGACCAATGAAATTGAGATTTTCAAAATTGGGTTTTTATGCTAGGATGAAAGCCCTATCAACGCTGATTACAAAACCGTAAATCCCGAATGGATCAGACGAAAATAACAGGAGATATCGCTGATTTAACTTTGCGATTTTTGAAAATTGCCATTTCCAAGATGAAAATCTAAACGGAGGGAGATAGGCTTTCGAGAATGCTTGCAATAGATTCAGCTTTTTCGACAACCAATATTTTCATAACAATTTTTCAGATATTTGACACTGTTCAGCAAAAAATCGAATTTATTGTTTTTCCATTTTACATTTTCGAGTTGAATTCGAAGAGCTCTCTGGAGTGCAATTCTCTATGGAATCATCAACTGTTTAGTTTGGTGGAATCAACAAAGTAAGTATTGTACACTCCATATCCTAAGACAGTAGTAGGACACTCTGATTTTTAGGCAGAGGAGTAAATAGGTCATTTTAGGGGGTCTAACCACTTGCTCATTTTTGACCAATAAAAATCGAGATTTTCAAAATTGAGTTTGTGTGCTAGGATGGTAGCCTTATCAACGCTGATTACAAAACCGTAAATCCCGAATGCATCAGACGAAAATAACAGGAGATATCGCAGATTGAAATTTGCGATTTTTGAAAATTGCCATTTCCAAAATGAAAATCTAAACGGAGTGAGATAGGCTCTCGAGAATGCCAGCAATAGATTCAGCTTTTTCGAGAACCCATATTTTTATAACAATTTTTCAGATATTCGACACTGTTTAGCAAAAATCTAATTTATTGTTTTTCCATTTTTCATTTTCGAGTTGAATTCGAAGAGCTCTCTGGAGTGCAATTCTCTATGATATCATCAACTGTTTAGTTCTGTGGAATCAACAAAGTTAGTATTGTACACTCCATATCCTAAGACAGTAGTAGGACACCCTGATTTTTAGGCAGAGGACCAAATAGGTCATTTTAGGGGGGTCAAACCCCTTGCTCATTTTTGACCACAAAAATTGAGATTTTCAAAATTGAGCTTTTGAGCTAGATTGATAGCCTTATCAACGCTGATTACAAAACCGTAAATCCCGAATGCATCAGACGAAAATAGCAGGAGATATCGCAGATTGAACTTTGCGATTTTTGAAAATTGCCATTTCCAAAATGAAAATCTAAACGGAGGGAGATAGGCTTTCGAGAATGCTTGCAATAGATTCAGCTTTTTCGAGAACCAATATTTTCATAACAATTTTTCAGATATTTGACACTGTTTAGCAAAAAATCTAATTTAATGTTTTTCCATTTTTCATTTCGAGTTGAATTCGAAGAGCTCTCTGGAGTGCAATTCTCTATGATATCATCAACTAATTAGTTTTGTGGAATCAACAAAGTTAGTATTGTACACTCCATATCCTAAGACAGTAGTAGGACACTCTGATTTTCAGGCATAGGAGCAAATAAGTCATTTTAGGGGGGTCTAACCCTTTGCTCATTTTTGACAAGAAAAATCGAGATTTTCAAAATTGAGTTTGTGTGCTAGGATGGAAGCCTTATCAACGCTGATTACAAAACCGTAAATCCCGAAAGCTTCAGACGAAAATAACAGGAGATATCGCAGATTGAAATTTGCGATTTTTGAAAATTGCCATTTCCAAAATGAAAATCTGAACGGAGGGAGATAGGCTCTCGAGAATGCTTGCAATAGATTCAGCTTTTTCGAGAACCGTTATTTTCATAACAATTTTTCAGATATTTGACACTGTTTAGCAAAAAATCGAATTTTTTTTTCCATTTTTCATTTTCGATTTGAATTCGACGACCTCTCTGGAGTGCAATTCTCTATGGAATCATCCACTGTTTAGTTTGGTGGAATCAACAAAGTAAGAATTGTACACTCCATATCCTAAGACAGTAGTAGGACACTATGATTTTCAGGCACAGGAGCCAATGAGTCATTTTAGGGGGGTCTAACCACTTGCACATTTCTGACCAAAAAAATCGAGATTTTCAAAATTGAGTTTGTGTGCTAGGATGGAAGCCTTATCAACGCTGATTTCAAAACCGTAAATCCCGAATGCATCAGACGAAAATAACAGGAGATATCGCAGATTGAAATTTGCGATTTTTAAAAATTGCCATTTCCAAGATGAAAATCTAAACGGAGGGAGATAGGCTTTCAGGAATACTTGCAATAGATTCAGGGTATTCGAGAACCCATATCTTCATAACAATTTTCAAGATATTGGCCAGTGTTCAGGAAAAAATCGAAATTATTTTTTTTCCATTTTTCATTTTCTAGTTGACTTCGAGGAGCTCTCTAGAGTGCAAATCTCTATGGAATCATCAACTGTTTAGTTTGGTGGAATCAACAAAGTAAGTATTGTACACTCCATATCCTAAGACAGTAGTAGGACACTCTGATTTTTAGGCAAAAGAGCCAATATGTCATTTTAGGGGGTCTAACCCCTTGCTCATTTTTGACCAAAAAAATCGAGATTTTCAAAATTGAGTTTGTATGGTAGGATGGAAGCCTTATCAACGCTGATCACAAAACCGTAAATCCCGAATGCATCGGACGAAAATAACAGGAGATATCGCAGATTGAAATTTGCGATTTTTAAAAATTGCCATTTCCAAGATGAAAATCTAAACGGAGGGAGATAGGCTTTCGAGAATGCTTGCAATAGATTCAGCTTTTTCGAGAACCCATATTTTCATAACAATTTTTCGGATATCTGACACTGTTTAGCAAAAAATCGAATTTTTTTTTTCCATTTTTCATTTTCGATTTGAATTCGAAGAGCTCTCTGGAGTGCAATTCTCTATGGAATCATCAACTGTTTAGTTTGGTGGAATCAACAAAGTAAGTATTGTACACTCCATATCCTAAGACAGTAGTAGGACACTATGATTTTCAGGCAGAGGAGCCAATGAGTCATTTTAGGGGGGTCTAACCACTTGCACATTTCTGACCAAAAAAATCGAGATTTTCAAAATTGAGTTTGTGTGCTAGGATGGAAGCCTTATCAACGCTGATTTCAAAACCGTAAATCCCGAATGCATCAGACGAAAATAACAGGAGATATCGCAGATTGAAATTTGCGATTTTTGAAAATTGCCATTTCCAAGATGAAAATCTAAACGGAGGAAGATAGGTTCTCGAGAATGCTTGCAATAGATTCAGCTTTTTCGAGAACCCATATTTTTATAACAATTTTTCAGATATTTGACACTGTTTAGCAGAAAATCGAATTTATTGTTTTTCCATTTTTCATTTTCGAGTTGAATTCGAAGAGCTCTCTGGAGTGCAATTCTTTATGGAATCATCAACTGTTTAGTTTGGTGGAATCAACAAATTAAGTATCGTACACTCCATATCCTAAGACAGTAGTAGGACACTCTGATTTTTAGGCAGAGGAGCAAATAGGTCATTTTAGGGTGGTCTAACCCCTTGCTCATTTTTGGCCAAAAAATCGAGATTTTCAAAATTTTGAAAATTGCCATTTCCAAAATGAAAATCTAAACGGGGGGAGATAGGCTTTCAGGAATGCTTGCAATAGATTCAGCGTATTCGAGAACCCATATCTTCATAACAATTTTTAAGATATTGGACAGTGTTCAGGAAAAAATCGAATCTATTGTTTTTCCATTTTTCATTTTCGTGTTGACTTCGAGGAGCTCTCTGGAGTGCAATTCTCTATGGAATCATCAACTGTTTAGTTTGTTGGAATCAACAATGTAAGTATTGTACACTCCATATCCTAAGACAGTAGTAGGACACTCTGATATTTAGGCAGAGGAGCCAATAAGTCATTTTAGGGGGGTCTAACCCCTTGCTCATTTCTGACCAAAAAAATCGAGATTTTCAAAATTGAGTTTGTGTGCTAGGATGGAAGCCTTATCAACGCTGATTAGAAAACTGTAAATCCCGAATGCATCAGACGAAAATAACAGGAGCTATCCCAGATTGAAATTTGCAATTTTTGAAAAATGCCATTTACAAGATGAAAATCTAAACGGAGGGAGATAGGCTTTCAGGAATGCTTGCAATAGATTCAGCTTTTTCGAGAACCCATATTTTCATAACAATTTTTCAGATATTTGACACTGTTTAGCAAAAAATCGAATTTTTTTTTCCATTTTTCATTTTCGATTTGAATTCGAAGAACTCTCTGGAGTGCAATTCTCTATGGAATCATCAACTGTTTAGTTTGGTGGAATCAACAATGTAAGTATTGTACACTCCATATCCTAAGACAGTAGTAGGACACTAAGATTTTCAGGCAGAGGAGCCAATGAGTCATTTTAGGGGGGTCTAACCACTTGCACATTTCTGACCAAAAAAATCGAGATTTTCAAAATTTTGAAAATTGCCATTTCCAAAATGAAAATCTAAACGGGGGGAGATAGGCTTTCAGGAATGCTTGCAATAGATTCAGCGTATTCGAGAACCCCTATCTTCATAACAATTTTTAAGATATTGGACAGTGTTCAGGAAAAAATCGAATCTATTGTTTTTCCATTTTTCATTTTCGTGTTGACTTCGAGGAGCTCTCTGGAGTGCAATTCTCTATGGAATAATCAACTGTTTAGTTTGTAGGAATCAACAATGTAAGTATTGTACACTCCATATCCTAAGACAGTAGTAGGACACTCTGATATTTAGGCAGAGGAGCCAATAAGTCATTTTAGGGGGGTCTAACCCCTTGCTCATTTCTGACCGAA
Source organism: Coccinella septempunctata (assembly GCF_907165205.1). Taxonomy (NCBI): domain Eukaryota; kingdom Metazoa; phylum Arthropoda; class Insecta; order Coleoptera; family Coccinellidae; genus Coccinella; species Coccinella septempunctata. The sequence goes on along the minus strand of NC_058192.1, from coordinate 41,211,310 downwards.
AAAATCGAGATTTTCAAAATTGAGTTTGTGTGCTAGGATGGAAGCCTTATCAACGCTGATTAGAAAACTGTAAATCCCGAATGCATCAGACGAAAATAACAGGAGCTATCCCAGATTGAAATTTGCGATTTTTGAAAAATGCCATTTACAAGATGAAAATCTAAACGGAGGGAGATAGGCTTTCAGGAATGCTTGCAATAGATTCAGCTTTTTCGAGAACCCATATTTTCATAACAATTTTCCAGATATTTGACACTGTTTAGCAAAAAATCGAATTTTTTTTTCCATTTTTCATTTTCGATTTGAATTCGAAGAACTCTCTGGAGTGCAATTCTCTATGGAATCATCAACTGTTTAGTTTGGTGGAATCAACAATGTAAGTATTGTACACTCCATATCCTAAGACAGGCAGAGGAGCCAATAAGTCATTTTAGGGGGGTCTAACCCCTTGCTCATTTCTGACTAAAAAAATCGAGATTTTCAAAATTGAGTTTGTGTGCTAGGATGGAAGCCTTATCAATGCTGATTACAAAACCATAAATCCCGAATGCATCAGACGAAAATAACAGGAGATATCGCAGATTGAAATTTGCGATTTTTAAAATTGCTATTTCCAAAATGAAAATCTGAACGGAGGGAGATAGGCTCTCAAGCATGCTTGCAATAGATTCAGCTTTTTCGAGAACCCTTATTTTCATAACAATTTTTCAGATATTTGACACTGTTTAGCAAAACATCGAATTTTTTTTTCCATTTTTCATTTTCGATTTGAATTCGAAGAGCTCTCTGGAGTGCAATTCTCTATGGAATCATCAACTGTTTAGTTTGGTGGAATCAACAAAGTAAGTATTGTACACTCCATATCCTAAGACAGTAGTAGGACACTATGATTTTCAGGCAGAGGAGCCAATGAGTCATTTTAGGGGGGTCTAACCCCTTGCTCACTTTTGACCAAAAAAATCGAGATTTTCAAAATTGAGTTTGTGTGCTAGGATGGAAGCCTTATCAATGCTGATTACAAAACCGTAAATCCCGAATGCATCAGACGAAACTAACAGGAGATATCGCAGATTGAAATTTGCGATTTTTGAAAATTGCCATTTCCAAGATGAAAATCTAAACGGAGGGAGATAGGCTTTCGAGAACCCATATTTTGATAACAATTTTTCAGATATTTGACACTGTTTAGCAAAAAATCGAATTCATTGTTTTTCCATTTTTCATTTTCGAGTTAAATTCCAAGAGCTCCATGGAGTGCAATTCTCTATGGAATCATCAACTGTTTAGTTTGGTGGAATCAACAAAGTATGTATTGTACACTCCATATCCTAAGACAGTAGTAGGACACTATGATTTTCAGGCAGAGGAGCAAATAGGTCATTTTAGGGGGGTCTAACCCCTTGCTCATTTTTGACCAGAAAAATCGAGATTTTCAAAATTGAGTTTGTGTGCTAGGATGGAAGCCTTATCAATGCTGATTACAAAACCGTAAATCCCGAATGCATCAGACGAAAATAACAGGAGATATCGCAGATTGAAATTTGCGATTTTTGAAAATTGCTATTTCCAAAATGAAAATCTGAACGGAGGGAGATAGGCTCTCAAGAATGCTTGCAATAGATTCAGCTTTTTCGAGAACCCTTATTTTCATAACAATTTTTCAGATATTCGACACTGTTTAGCAAAAAATCGAATTTTTTTTTTCCATTTTTCATTTTCGATTTGAATTCGAAGAGCTCTCTGGAGTGCAATTCTCTATGGAATCATCAACTGTTTAGTTTGGTGGAATCAACAAAGTAAGTATTGTACACTCCATATCCTAAGACAGTAGTAGGACACTATGATTTTCAGGCATAAGAGCCAATAAATCAATTTAGGGGGGTCTAACCCCTTGCTCATTTCTGACCAAAAAAATCGAGATTTTCAAAATTGAGTTTGTGTGCTAGGATGGAAGCCTTATCAACGCTGATTACAAAACCGTAAATCCCGAATGCATCAGACGAAAATAACAGGAGATATCGCAGTTTGAAATTTGCGATTTTTGAAAATTGCCATTTCCAAGATGAAAATCTAAACGGAGGGAGATAGGCTTTCGAGAATGCTTGCAATAGATTCAGTTCTTTCGAGAACCCATATTTTAATAACAATTTTTCAGATATTGGCCAGTGTTCAGGAAAAAATCGAAATTATTGTTTTTCCATTTTTCATTTTCTAGTTGACTTCGAGGAGCTCTCTGGAGTGCAATTCCCTATGGAATCATCAACTGTTTAGTTTGGTGGAATTGACAAAGTAAGTATTTTACACTCCATATCCTAAGACAGTAGTAGGACACTATGATTTTCAGGCAAAAGAGCCAATATGTCATTTTAGGGGGGTCTAACCCCTTGCTCATTTTTGACCAGAAAAATCGAAATTTTCAAAATTGAGTTTGTGTGCTAGGATGGAAGCTTTATCAACACTGATTACAAAACCGTAAATCCCGAAAGCATCAGACGAAAATAACAGGAGATATCGCAGATTGAAATTAGCGATTTTTAAAAATTGCCATTTCCAAGATGAAAATCTAAACGGAGGGAGATAGGAAGTGTAGCATTCAAGATTGGCGCTGACATATCCCTACTTGACGATCTTTACAGGCCCCAAAATTGGCCACTTGGTGTGGTGGTGAAGAGATTTAGGTTCTTTCGGGAGAGAAATAGCAAAGATTAGGGATGATGGGGCTATAAAGGATAAAAAATTGAAAGATGAAAAGTATGATTTGATTCTAAATTTGAACATTCAATCCCTAAGAAATAAATTAAATACATTGCATTTTACGTTGAGCACTTGTGACTATAAACTGGTCTGTTTGACAGAACATTGGATGAGTGACGAAGAGCTGAAAGTTTTGAATATTTCAGGTTATAAGATAGGGAGTGCTTTCACTCGGAAAAAAATGGAATGCGGTGGCAGTATCATACTTACACGTGGCGATATAGTCACGAAACCAATGAGCAAAATGGAAGAATTGTCAGTTGAGGGACACATTGAAATGTGCGGAATATTCGAGGAGTCGACGAATACGTACTTCTTATGTATTTATAGACGACCAAAGGGCGATTTTAATATTTTTATAGATAAAATGGACGAAGCTCTCAATTCAATTTCAACCGGTTTACATTCCAAGATCGTGATTGCGGGCGATTTCAATGTTGATTTCAACGGCAGCTCCAGAGAGAATATAAAAATTCGAGAATTATTAATATCATATGGTCTACACGTTATATTAAAAGAACCAACTCGTATAACGCCAACCTCAAGTAAATGTATTGACAACATCTTCACAAACATAAAATCTGCCGACTATAATGCGTATACAATCAACCACCATTTATCGGACCATCTGGGACAGAGGCTGGATATTGCACAGGCGGAATCCCCTGGAAAAAAAGAATATAAAATACTTCGCTTAATAAACGAGGACTTTACCTACTCCTTTTGTGAACAATTACAGAAGAAGTATTGGAGTTGTTTATATATTGATTCCACTAGGGACTCATTCGGAATATTCCATAAAATTATATCCTCGATATTCAACAACTGTTTTCCTGAAAAAAAAGTCAAGATTGAGAATCAGCGTGAAAAGAAATGCTGGGTAAGTCCGGAAATACTCAAACTTAAAAATATGGTTGATGCAGCACACACAATATTCGAAGTAAAAAGAGATGAACATTCTTTAAAATTATACAAAGTCCTGAAAACAGAACTTAAGAATTTAATAAATGAGACAACCAAGAAAAGAGATATGAAATTCATAAATGAATCAGAAAACAAGAGTCGCGATATTTGGAGGGTCATAAACTCTAGAATTAAATGTACTCCAAGTAGAAATAGCTCCACTGCACTATCTGAGGAGGAGTTTAACACATATTTTTCCAATATAGCAGAAAAACTGAGTGTGCAAACTGGCAACTCAGAGGTAAGCGAGGGTCTGCTAAAGAATAAGAGGGTAGATAACACAAAATCCCTTTTCTTGTCTCCAACAACACCTGAGGAAGTGAAGCAAGCAGTTTGCTTATTGAAAAACAAGCCCTCTCAAGATATTTACGGCTTTTCTGTGAAATTGCTCAAAGAGGCTGTTCATTATCTAGCCAGCCCACTCTCATTTCTGATAAATAGATGTTTTGAGGAAGGGGTTTTTCCGGATGAACTCAAACTCGCAAAGGTGATTCCAGTATATAAGAAGGGTGATCAGGATCTTTATGAGAATTATAGACCAATCTCTATCTTGCCAGCTGTCTCAAAGGTCTTCGAATCTCTTATAAAGGTTAGATTGATATCTTTCCTGGAAAAGAACTCTTTCCTGAATAGTTGTCAGCATGGTTTCAGGAGACAAAAATCGACAACATCTGCCCTACTGCACATTGTAGAATTCATCATGGAGACATTGGATGATTCCGGGGAGGTGACCTTGACCTGCATGGACTTGAGCAAGGCTTTCGATTGCGTCGAACACGAAAAGCTCTTGTCTAAGTTGGAGTATGTTGGCATAAGAGGAGCGGCACTAAACCTGTTCAGGTCTTATTTGCAAGATCGTCAGCAAATTGTAGAATACGAAGGAAGAAGATCAGCCAAAAGAAAAATCACCTTGGGCGTGCCACAAGGATCGGTGCTAGGACCAATTTTATTTTTAATTTACATTGACGACTTGATATATAACGTTGATGCGGATTGTAATATCTTCCAGAATAATTACTACGTTGGATTTTTAGAATTTTATTTAAGTATCAATATAAATCTCATTCGATATCTAGCATACAACTGACGGGCCTGACTCCGTCTTATTGAACATTACCATCATTGGAACATGTGGTGTTTCCCAGATAACGAATACATACATTCAATACATAACACCCTTCCCACCTATTCCTTTGAAAGGAATGAACTTCAAAACAAAAAAATAAACATTTCCAAAAATTATAATAATACTAACAGTTTTTGTGAAACAATTTTCTTATTTTTTCTTTATTCATAGACAAGCCTTTCAGGCGGTCTTGCATTACGTTTAGGTCTACACCTGGTACTTGATTCGGAAGCAAGCCCATCCGGAGAATCATCAGGAACATTTTGAGAAACTAAGGACTTTTCTAATTCACTTTCGGAAATCTCCGAATTTGAATTTTCATCCGTTGCAACATCCAATGCCTCCGCTCGATCCTTAGGAATTTGCAAACAGTTTGAACAGGTAGCACTTGATATGAATTTATTACGTTCTACTAATTGATTAATATGTCGTTTCCACTTAGCATAATTGAGTTCAAGAATCTCACAAAGAAAAACACACTTGCCTAATTGCTTTTTTATAATCGCGGAAATCCAACGCTGTGACTTACTTCGATAATCTCTTACAAGTACATGTTGACCTATTTTGAATTTACCCGCTCTATCTTTCCCCCCGCAATATTGAGTTTGTTTCAGTTGTTTCTTTTTTACATTTTTCTTTAAGTTTACATTCGGTTTCATCACATCAAATCTTGTACGCAAATCTCGACCAAACATGAGAAAGGCGGGCGCAACACCCGTTGTTGAGTGAGGAACATTCCTATAATCAAAAAGAAACGCGTTCAAAACTTTATTTATATCTTTTTCATCACTTTGATCTAAAGCTTTCTTAAGGGCACTCTTCATAGTTCTGACGCAGTTTTCTGCAGCTCCATTTGATTGTGGATAAAAGGGAGGAGAAGTTACATGTTCAATATTGTACCGCCTAAGAAACATTTCAAATTCTTGACTAACAAAATTTTTTGCATTATCTGATACAAGGCATTTAGGTAATCCAAAACGACAAAAGGTACCCATTAAAGCCTTTTCCGTGAAACTTGAACTCATGCTTTTGGTAGGAAAAACTTCCACCCATTTCGAATATGAATCGATAATTATCAGAAAATACAAACTTTGAAAATAAAAATAATCAATATGTACCCTCGAAAAAACCTCCTCCGGCCATGGCCAAGGTCTAAGTATATTTTCTGGAGGATTCGTTTTATTCATTGCACAACTATCACAACTAGCCGACAATTTTTCTATGTCATCATTGATACCAGGCCAAAAAAAATGAGATCTAGCCATATTCTTCATTTTTACTACACCTAAATGAGTAGAATGCAATTGAACCAACATAGATTTCCGCAAGGAAAGAGGAATAATGATTCGGTTATTCCATAGCAAAACACCGTCTTCTAGAGTCAATTGGTTTCTGATCATAAAAAATCTTTTGTACTCATCATTTTTCTTTGCGAATTTAGGCCAACCATTTTTAACAAAGTTTGCGATTTTAGACAATTGTGGATCAAATCGTGTTTTCAGTTTAATTAACTCAAAATTCATGTTCACATCACTACTCTGAAAATAATTTAAATAATTCACATCAACATTATCAATAGGCTCTGAATAATTAATTGGTAACCGGGATAGAAAATCAGCAACATTTCTCTCGGATTTAATGAACTCAACATCATACTGATAGTTCGATAGGAAAACAGCCCACCTCCTCAGTCTATTTGCGGAAAATTGAGGGATTCCCTTTGCCGGATTGAAAATGGACATTAATGGTTTATTGTCTGTCACTAAAGTGAACTTCCTTCCAAACAAATATTGGTTAAATTTACTTATACCAAAAATAATCGCTAATCCTTCCCGTTCAATCTGGCTGTAGTTTCTTTCAGCAGATGATAAAGTGCGTGATGCATAAGAAATGACCCGTTCTTCACCCGTATTATCAACCTGTGAAATCATAGCTCCTAAACCAACTGGGCTAGCATCAGTTGTTAGTTTAATTGGCAACTTTACATCAAAATGTGATAGAACTTTATTTGACATTAATATTTTTTTAACTATACAGAATGCTTCATCGCATTTTCTATTCCACATGAATTTAGAATTTTTTTTTAGAAGATCATGTAACGGACTCAAAATAGTTGCCAAATTTGGAACAAATTTTCCGTAATAGTTTATTATGCCTAAAATCGATTTCAATTCTGTTACTGATTTAGGGAAGGGTGCTTCTTTTATAGCCTGAATCTTTTCATCATTCGCATGAATACCATCCTCACTAATTGTGTACCCCAGATATTGAACTACCCTTTCATTAAATGGACATTTCTCTATAGACACTTTCAATCCGGAATTTTCCATAATATTTAGGACTCGAAATAAACGCTCATCATGTTCAGCTTGATTCTTTCCGCTTATCAGTAAATCGTCAACAAAAACTTTTACACCTGGTATACCGCTAAAAAGCACTGTCATCAATTTCTGAAACTTAGCACACGCCGGAGCTACTCCGAAAGGTAATCGCAAATAACGAAAGAGACCTTTATGAGTACTTATTGTAACTAACTCTTGCGATTCCTCCTCTAATTCAACCTGATTGTATGCATGTGATAAATCTATTTTAGAAAAAATTACTGATCCTCCTAGTTCGGCCAGAATATCGTCAACAAGTGGAAGAGGAAACTGATCAACCTCGAGGTGGGGATTGATCGTTATTTTAAAATCACCACAAATTCGTACTGAACCATCTTTTTTTAGTACAGGTACTATAGGGGAAGCCCATCTCGAATAATCAACCTGTTTTAATACCCCCAACTCGATGAGTCTATCAATTTCCTTCTCCACCTTTTCTTTGATACCGTAAGGCAAGGGTCTGGCTTTAATGAATTTTGGTGATATATCGGCATCTTTCAATTTCAGTGATAATTTTTCTTTATTGAAACACCCCAATCCAGGTGAAAATACGTGTGAGAATTTCTTTTTTAAGTCTTCTGTTGAGGTAAAAAAATGAAATGAACTCGAAATTTTCAAACCAAACATGTACATAAAATCCCGACCCAAAATAGGAAGTCCACCGTTTTTGATAACGTAAATATCTAACCAATTTATGATGTTCCTGAATCTAATTTTTAGTTTGCAAACACCCGCCGGAAACATTTTATCGCCATTGTAAAAATACAAGCTACGTTCAGCTTTGCTCAATGAATATTTACGCAAGTTATCTAACCAAAAAGAATATGAAACTGCAGACACACTTGCTCCCGAATCCAGTTGAAACCTATGTTTGAATTCATCAATATAAACATGAACGAAAAAAGGTTCATTGAATTGGTTGATTGATTTTGTATCTGTCAAATTAAAAAAATCATCTTTGACTTCTATAAAATTCTGAAATCTTTTTGGACCATTTCTTTGATGTTCCCTATTGGGACATAATCTCGCTAAATGACCTACTTCATTACATACATTACATGTATAATCCTTAAACCTACAATCACTGGTGAAATGGTTGCGTCGACCGCAAACTGTACACTTTTTCCGCCGATTCTGGACGCCACTTCCTGATGCACCACTATCACTCATCACACTGCGATTCTGCGCTGTTGATGGCGTTCTTGGGTTCTGAGAAATATGGTGTAAGCCTGGTTCAATCTTAACTTCCTCCATACATGAATTTTTCTGGGCCGCCATTTTGCTGGATGCAATGGTGATGACGTCACTGAAACTGCATGTAATTTTCTCTTCGAATAATCTATCTTGAATGGGTCCTTTTTCGAAACCAATTATAAAACGATCTCGTAGAACCCAGTCATAAACAGTGCTGCCAAATTCACATTGTCCGGCCAAACTTCTTACTCTAGCAGCCCAGTTAGCTACTGTCTCGTGGGCATCCATTACTGAATTATAAAATTTATAGCGAGCTGCAAACGGTGACAAAGAGCTCTTAAAATGCTCATCAAATATGGACGTTAACTCATTATATTGCTTATTTTCTGGAACGACTGGCATCCATAAATTATACATCAGTTTGTAGGCCTCTTCATTCAGCGAATTCAGGAGAATCGCCCGTTTCTTTTCATTATCTTCAATACCATTCGCTTTGAAATAACTCTCCAAACGGCGATTATAAATTGTCCAATCACTATGAATATCATATTCACGTAATGCACCAAGCTTATCAGACATCTTGAACTCACTAATCGACTTTTATCCTCGTCGCCAATGTAATATCTTCCAGAATAATTACTACGTTGGATTTTTAGAATTTTATTTAAGTATCAATATAAATCTCATTCGATATCTAGCATACAACTGACGGGCCTGACTCCGTCTTATTGAACATTACCATCATTGGAACATGTGGTGTTTCCCAGATAACGAATACATACATTCAATACATAACACGGATGATCAAATCTTATTTGCCGATGATACAACATTCCTGAACAGAGCTGGAAATCAAAAAAAAACAATAAAAGACGCAGTGAAATGGTTTGAAAAGACACAAGAGCTAGTCATTACCACAAAACGGCACAATACGGACAGTATATCCTTACTTGGAGTAACGATTAGCGCCAATTCAATTCATTGCTGTATCCGTTACCGGGAATAAATCTACAAAAAGAAGAAAAAAAAAATGCGAACAGACGTGTAATTAGGGGTAGTTACGACTGTGTGCCTTCCTGTGACTGAAGAGACCCAACCGTGACCTACAGATCCTTCCACACTCAGGGCATGGATAGTCACCAATCAGATCTGGCCGCCGCTGTATCCTTCTCGATTCTCCATTATAACTGTGTACTAAAGACCTCCACTGTGATCTGTCTGACGCTAGTTGTTCCCAGTTATGATTGGCATTAACTAATTTTAGGGATTGATGTAGTGTATCCTTAAACCGCTTATACTGTCCTCCTGGTTTCCGGGCTCCCTCAGTGAATTCGCCGTATAGAGCTATTTTGGGGAGTCTTGTGTCTTGCATCCTCAGAATGTGACCACTCCATCTGAGTCGGGCCCTCGTTACTTGAGTCTCAATTGTTGTACAACTCGCGCGCTGCAAGACTTCTGCATTCGAAACTTTGTGGAACCATCTGATGTGCATTAGCGCCAACCTAACCTGGGAACATCACTTAGTTGAGTTAAGCAAAAGGGTTTCTACAGCATTGTTCGCAATTAGGCAAATAAAAAACACGCTCACCGAAAACGAAGCACTCGTTGTATATCATGCACACTTTCATGGGAGAATGACCTACAGCATTATCCTATGGGGTGCATCTTCTCAGGCTGGCAGTATCTTCCTAAAACAAAAAAAAGCAGTTCGATTGATCGCAGGTGTTGACAGAACTGTTAGTTGTAGACCACTGTTCAGGAAATATGGTATACTTACCGCTCCATCCTGTTACATACTCGAGTGTCTTATGTATATCTACAAGAATAAGAACCACTTCCGGAAGCACCAAGAAGTTCATGACCACCACACAAGAACAAAGGGAAAATATGTGCTACCCTATCATCGTCTCAAGAAAACACAAAATATGCACATATTTAACGGATTGAAAATGTTCAACAGGTTACCTGAGCACATAAAATCACTATCTAGTGCAGCCTTTAAGAATAAAATGAAAAGAATATTGGTAGAAAGCGTATTCTACACGATGGACGAATTCATGACACACAAGTTTTAGCAAACCCTAAATTATATTTTTATTTTGTTGGTCTATATGTGTATATGTGTATAATATCTTACTATATACCTTATATGTATTGTAATTTTCATGACGTTTTTCCTATATCTTTATATGGAAAATAATAAATTATGATTATGATTATGATGATTATGATTGCTCATTTTTAACCAAAAAAATCGAGATTTTCGAAATTGAGTTTTTGAGCTAGTCTGAAAGCCTTATCAACGCTGATTACAAAACCGTAAATCCCAAATGGATCAGACGAAAATAACAGGAGCTATCCCAGATTGAAATTTGCGATTTTTGAAAATTGCCATTTCCAAGATGAAAATCTGAACGGAGGGAGATAGGCTTTCAGGAATGCTTGCAATAGATTCAGCTTTTTCGAGAACCCATATTTTCATAACAATTTTTCAGATATTTGACACTGTTTAGCAAAAAATCGAATTTTTTTTTTCCATTTTTCATTTTGGAGTTGAAATCGAAGAGCTTTCTGGGGTGCAATTCTCTATGGAATCATCAACTGTTTAGTTTTATTGGAATCAACAAAGTAAGTATTGTAACACTCCATATCCTAAGACAGTAGTAGGACACTATGATTTTCAGGCAGAGGAGCCAATATGTCATTTTAGGGGGGTCTAACCCCTTGCTCATTTTTGACCAGAAAAATCGAGATTTTCAAAATTGAGTTTGTGTGCTAGGATGGAAGCCTTATCAACGCTGATTACAAAACCGTAAATCCCGAAAGCATCAGACGAAAATAACAGGAGATATCGCAGATTGAAATTAGCGATTTTTAAAAATTGCCATTTCCAAGATGAAAATCTAAACGGAGGGAGATAGGCTTTCGAGAATGCTTGCAATAGATTCAGCTCTTTCGAGAACCCATATTTTCATAACAATTTTTCAGATATTTGACACTGTTTAGCAAAAAATCGAATTTATTGTTTTTCCATTTTTCATTTTCGAGTTGAATTCGAAGAGCTCTCTGGAGTGCAATTCTCTATGGAATCATCAACTGTTTAGTTTGGTGGAATCAACAAAGTAAGTATCGTACACTCCATATCCTAAGACAGTAGTAGGATACTCTGATTTTTAGGCAGAGGAGCAAATAGGTCATTTTAGGGTGGTCTAAACCCTTGCTCATTTTTGACCAAAAAATCGAGAATTTCAAAATTTTGAAAATTGCCATTTCCAAAATGAAAATCTAAATGGGGGGAGACAGGCTTTCAGGAATGCTTGCAATAGATTCAGCGTATTCGAGAACCCATATCTTCATAACAATTTTCAAGATATTGGCCAGTGTTCAGGAAAAAATCGAAATTATTGTTTTTCCATTTTTCATTTTCTAGTTGACTTCGAGGAGCTTTCTGGAGTGCAATTCCCTATGGAATCATCAACTGTTTAGTTTGGTGGAATTAACAAAGTAAGTTTTTTACACTCCATATCCTAAGACAGTAGTAGGACACTATGATTTTCAGGCAAAAGAGCCAATATGTCATTTTAGGGGGGTCTAACCCCTTGCTCATTTTTGACCAAAAAAATCGAGATTTTCAAAATTGAGTTTGTATGCTAGTATGGAAGCCTTATCAACGCTGATCACAAAACCGTAAAACCCGAATGCATCAGACGAATTTTTGTAAATTGCCAATTCCAAAATGAAAATCTAAACGGAGGGAGATAGGCTTTCAGGAATGCTTGCAATAGATTCAGCGTATTCGAGAACCCATATCTTCATAACAATTTTAAAGATATTGGACAGTGTTCAGGAAAAAATCGAATCTATTGTTTTTCCATTTTTCATTTTCGTGTTGACTTCGAGGAGCTCTCTGGAGTGCAATTCTCTATGGAATCATCAACTGTTTAGTTTGGTGGAATCAACAAAGTAAGCATTGTACACTCCATATCCTAAGACAGTAGTAGGACACTCTGATTTTTAGGCAGAGGAGCAAATAGGTCATTTTAGGGGGGTCTAACCCCTTGCTCATTTTTAACCAAAAAAATCGAGATTTTCGAATTTGAGTTTTTGAGCTAGTCTGAAAGCCTTATCAACGCTGATTACAAAACCGTAAATTCCAAATGGATCAGACGAAAATAACAGGAGCTATCCCAGATTGAAATTTGCGATTTTTGAAAAATGCCATTTACAAGATGAAAATCTAAACGGAGGGAGATAGGCTTTCAGGAATCCTTGCAATAGATTCAGCTTTTTCGAGAACCCATATTTTCATAACTATGATTTTCAGGCATAGGAGCCAATAAGTCATTTTAGGGGGGTCTAACCCCCTGCTCATTTCTGACCAAAAAAATCGAGATTTTCAAAATTGAGTTTGTGTGCTAGGATGGAAGCCTTATCAACGCTGAATAGAAAACTGTAAATCCCGAATGCATCAGACGAAAATAACAGGAGCTATCCCAGATTGAAATTTGCGATTTTTGAAAAATGCCATTTACAAGATGAAAATCTAAACGGAGGGAGATAGGCTTTCAGGAATGCTTGCAATAGATTCAACTTTTTCGAGAACTCATATTTTCATAACAATTTTTCAGATATTTGACACTGTTTAGCAAAAAATCGAATTTTTTTTTCATTTTTCATTTTCGATTTGAATTCGAAGAACTCTCTGGAGTGCAATTCTCTATGGAATCATCAACTGTTTAGTTTGGTGGAATCAACAAAGTAAGTATTGTACACTCCATATCCTAAGACAGTAGTAGGACACTATGATTTTCAGGCATAGGAGCCAATAAATCATTTTAGGGGGGTCTAACCCCTTGCTCATTTCTGACCAAAAAAATCGAGATTTTCATAATTGAGTTTGTGTGCTATGATGGAAGCCTTATCAACGATGATTACAAAACCGTAAATCCCGAATGCATCAGACGAAAATAACAGGAGATGTCGCAGATTTAAATTTGCTATTTTTAAAAATTGCCATTTCCAAGATGAAAATCTAAACGGAGGGAGATAGGCTTTCAGGAACACTTGCAATAGATTCAGCGTATTCGAGAACCCATATCTTCATAACAATTTTTAAGATATTTGACAGTGTTCAGGAAAAAATCGAATCTATTGTTTTTCCATTTTTCATTTTCTAGTTGACTTCGAGGAGCTCTCTGGAGTGCAATTCCCTATGGAATCATCAACTGTTTAGTTTGGTGGAATTAACAAAGTAAGTATTTTACACTCCATATCCTAAGACAGTAGTAGGACACTCTGATTTTTAGGCAGAGGAGCAAATAGGTCATTTTAGGGGGGTCTAACCCCTTGCTCATTTTTGACCAGAAAAATCGAGATTTTCAAAATTTAGTTTGTGTGCTAGGATGGAAGCCTCATCAACGCTGATTACAAAACCGTAAATCCCGAATGCATCAGACGAAAATAACAGGAGATATCGCAGATTGAAATTTGCGATTTTTGAAAATTGCCATTTCCAAAATGAAAATCTGAACGGAGGGAGAGAGGTTCTCGAGAATGCTTGCAATAGATTCAGCTTTTTTGAGAACCCATATTTTTATAACAATTTTTCAGATATTTGACACTGTTTAGCAAAAAATCGACTTTATTGTTTTACCATTTTTCATTTTCGAGTTGAATTCGAAGAGCTCTCTGGGGTGCAATTCTCTATGGAATCATCAACTGTTTAGTTTGGTGGAATCATCAAAGTAAGTATTGTACACTCCATATCCTAAGACAGTAGTAGGACACTCTGATTTTTAGGCAGAGGAGCAAATAGGTCATTTTAGGGGGGTCTAACCCCTTGCTCATTTTTGACCAGAAAAATCGAGATTTTCAAAATTTAGTTTGTGTGCTAGGATGGAAGCCTCATCAACGCTGATTACAAAACCGTAAATCCCGAATGCATCAGACGAAAATAACAGGAGATATCGCAGTTTGAAATTTGCGATTTTTGAAAATTGCCATTTCCAAGATGAAAATCTAAACGGAGGGAGATAGGCTTTCGAGAATGCTTGCAATAGATTCAGTTCTTTCGAGAACCCATATTTTCATAACAATTTTACAGATATTTGACAGTGTTCAGGAAAAAATCGAATCTATTGTTTTTCCATTTTTCATTTTCTAGTTGACTTCGAGGAGCTCTCTGGAGTGCAATTCCCTATGGAATCATCAACTGTTTAGTTTGGTGGAATTAACAAAGTAAGTATTTTACACTCCATTTCCTAAAACAGTAGTAGGACACTATGATTTTCAGGCAAAAGAGCCAATATGTCATTTTAGGGGGGTCTAACCCCTTGCTCATTTTTGACCAAAAAAATTGAGATTTTCAAAATTGAGTTTGTATGCTAGAATGGAAGCCTTATCAACGCTGATTACAAAACCGTAAATCCCGAATGCATCAGACGAAAATAAC